>NC_133653.1:60467276-60664650 GCF_009905375.1 Apium graveolens
TCAGCAAAGTGCTTGGAAGTACGACATGTACTTCTCCAATGACCTTTCATACCACAACGACTACAAGTACTTTCACCCCTTTTAACCATCGTACTTCCCTCGGGTTGCCCCTCATTTGTTGCCCGTTTCTGATAGTAAGGCTTCCTTTTAAGGTTGGGGGGATTTTGTTGATTACGGCCTCTACCACGCCCAAAACCATGACCACGGGCACGTCCACGCCCACGTCTATATCCATGCCCACGTCCACGTCCAAATGATTTATGTAAGTCATATGTCATAGACCTATTTGTATATTCGAGGATTCAACTCAACTCAAATAAGAATGTAATAAGTAAATAGTGGATCGACCGTCAAAGAGATCTCGCAAAGTAATATCTGTCAAAGGATTCAGAGACAATGTTCATCTACAGACTTGAGGAGTTAATTCACTGGAAGAAGTTCAAGAAGTTGATCATGCCTCAGTGATAATAAATCAAGATCGTGGATTTAATCAAGTGACAGAGATCTCGTCAGAGTATCAATTAATTACAAGGATTTAATCTGAAGAAAATCAGAGTGTCAAAGTCAAAACATGAAGAAACGTCACGGAAGTTAGTCACTCATGAACCAGACAGTACATCGAGTGTCAACGTTGAAGTGGTGGAATTGATTCATAATTTTCAGTGATTTTCAGAAGATTTGCAGAAGAATGGTTGCTGCTCAAGACTAGAATTAATTCTCTATTAATTAATTGAGTCATCTAATTTAATTAAGAAAATAAATTATATCTGCGAAGAATAATTTATTTATTAATTGAATTAATTGATTAATTAATTCTGATTTAATTCTAGGAATTTTAGGAATTTTCAGAAGTTTAATTGGATTAAATTTAAGCTTTAAATCAGCAAGACAATTGAAAATGAACTAGCATGACAATCAGGATTGTCATACCGATTGTCATGCTAGGCCATTTTAGATTGTCTCACCGAAAGTTACTCTAGGAGGGTGATTGTCTTGCTAGTTCATTCTGATTGTCTTGCTAGTTCATTCAGATTGTCTTGCTAGTTCATTCAATTGTCCTACCGAAAGTCATACAAGCTTAAAGGATTGTCATTCCAATTCAATTAACTCAGCTGTTGATAAATAGAAGCAGAAGACTTTTCTTTAAAACTCTCAATCATTTTTATTCAAGAACAAGAGACAGCAGCCGCCTTGAAATATAACATCCTTCATCTGCTTTATTCAAGATCATAATTTCTAGATTGTAATGTTAAATCTAATCCACTAGAAATCTTTATCTTGTTCTTGTATATCAATCTAGCGGATTAAAATCCCTAGAACTTAATCTCAAATCGCGTTTAGCATTTGATTCTAATTATTGCAAAAATAGAAAAAGTTCATGTCGAATTTATTCTAGATTTGTGATAATTGATTTGAGATTAATACCTTGTAATCGATACAGTTGTTGTAACACCTTTCAAGTTTAATAATATTTTTATTTAACTTGAATTTTGTTTCACATTTTTTATTCCGCATTTTATTCGATTATTTGGTAACGTTTGTATTCAACCCCCCTTCTACAAACACATTGGGACCCAACAATTGGTATCAGAGCCTTCTGATTAACGAACAAATCAAGATCCTAGACTTTTGTGATTTTTCAACTCCTTGAATTTTTATTTATTCAAAAATTCATAATGACTTCACATAAAGTTGGAACCGTTAAGATTCCACAATTTGATAAAGAGAATTATATCATGTGGAAGAAGAAGATGCTATTATTTTTACAAGTTGCTAATCCCAAATATTCAAACTTGTTAAAGAAGGGTATAAAAACTCCGATGATTATTGAACCGGAGGTAATAATAGATGGTGTGGTGACTACTGAAGCTAGAACCTATCCAAAAGAGCCCGAAGATTTTACTCCTGCTGAGAAGGAAGAAACCTCCTTGGATGCCAGCCTTCAATTAATATTAATTGATTCCCTTGATCCCTTGATGAACAGACATGTGATGAACTGTAAAAATTCCAAACACATGTGGGAAACTATTGAGGTGATTAATGAAGGCACAGAGGAAGTTAGGGAGAACAAGTTGGAAATCCTAACCTCTGAATATGAACATTTCAAATCAAATCCAGGAGAAGGAATTACTGAAGTGTTTGAGAGGTACAATGCGTTGATCAACAACCTGAACATCAATGGAAAGTTTTATTCAATCAGGGAGGTCAACAAAAAGTTCCTTTTAACACTGCCAGCTCATCTTGAACATAGAATCACTGCCATTAGAGAAGCTAGAGATCTGAGTGAGATTTCTTTGGACAGGCTCTATGGAGTGTTAAAAACCTATGAGTTGGAGCAGATTCAACAGAAGGAAGTCTACGGGAAGGATAGAATGGTCAGCACATCTACTGCACTTGTAGCTGAAGGTCAACAACAACAACAATCTCAACAGTTAGAAAGAATGGTACAGTTTTCCAAGGGTGAGGAAAATGAGTTAGTAGCAGAATATGATCCTCCTACTACAAATCAATCAAGTGATGATTTTTATTCCTTGGAAGAGCTGGAGCAATTGGAAGATGAATCAATGGCCCAAATTGTCAAGAGATTCTCCCATGTCAGATTCAGGAGGAATCCCAAGCTTAAGTACAAGTCCAACTACAACAAATTCCAGAAAGGTGGATCTTCATCCTCTAACACCAGCAGTGGTGGGTACAAAACAGGGATGGTTGATCGAAGCACCATTAGATGCTATAACTGCAATGAGTTGGGACACTTTGCCACAGAATGTAGGAAGCCAAAGCAAGTAAGAAAGAACTCTGAAAGGGCTTATCTGGCAAAGGGAAGAAGCTGGGATGATACTGACAGTGAAGATGAAGATGAAGGAAATCTTGCTCTTATGGCTATTGATGGAAAAGCTTCATCGTCAAGAATAGAGGTAAAACTTTCTGATGCTGAAATGGTTTATCATCTAAGAGGTAACTTAGATTGTGCACGTCGTGATAATGAACTGTTAAGTTTACAGATCACAGACCTTGAGAAAGAGGTCAATGAATTAAGACTTGTGCACATTAATCAAGACAAATTAAAAGAACAGGTATCTTTTCTAGAGAATAGAGTTGACTGTTATAGAAAACTCGAAACTATTCTCAAAGACAAGATCACCGGTCTTGAGACTAAGGTTAGAGCCTACTTCAATTCTTGTTCGAAGGCTAAAGAGTTCTACAGTAAGCAAGCTGTTAATCAAACATCTGGAATAGGATATGATTACAATGCTGCTATTGGAGAATTAGGCATAAACTCCCCTCCTCATGTATGTGCTAAAGGGAGGGAAGTACCACATGTGCTTAAGGGTGTTGATGAACCCCTCTATAAAGCATCAATTGCTGAACCATTTGATGCGACCTCTTCTGTTATTCAAGAAGAAATACGTGCTGAGGATCATGCTTATGAGAAGATTGTTTCCAAGTCAAGTGAGTCGAAAGTTCCAGTCAAAGTTGTGAAAGCAACTGAGACTAACTCAGACACACATGAGTTGGATAACAATAATGCCATGTCTACCATGCATAAATTGCCTGCTGTTAATCACTCTCATAAAGCATGTGGTGTTGCTAATTGTATGTCTTGTGCTTTTAATATGATGTATGCTTATTTTAATGGTAAGCATGTGTCTAATGATAAGACTACTCCTCGTCAGCATGTGAATAACAAGAAGCATGATAGGTCTAAGACTGCTAGTCCTTCTAAGGCTAGAAAGGAGACATTTGTGCCTAAGCTTAAACAGAAATTTGTTAAGGCTGTTTACAAGGTCAAATGTTCAGTCATTGAGAATGTTGAGACCATTAAAATTAAAAATGTTGTTTTGTCTGACAAAGGACAGTTCTACAAGTATGCCGGGCCCAACCAAGTTTGGGTTCCGAAGAAGGTCTAATCCATTTGAAGTGCAGGGCATTAAACAGGTGTAACCGGTAGTGTGGATTCTTGACAGTGGATCATCAAGACATATGACCGGAGATAGAGCCCTGCTATCAAATGTGGATTGAGAAAGCTGGCCCCCTGATTACCTTTGGAGATAACAGCAAAGGTTTATCTGAGGGATATGGCTGTTTGCAAGCTGGGAATGTTATCAGTGAAATTTTGTATATTGTGCTAGGTTATTATCAGGAAGCAGTATCTAACATATAGCACCAGTGACGAGACTTGAGAATATTACGACATATCAGACACCTGCTGCACATTACACTTGGAATTGTACTCTAGTAAGATGTGTACAAGTGTACTCCTGATTGGTGAGTTAAAAGAGGAAGTCAGGGCACCACAGTTCATGGACTTTGCAGCTGCAGATCTTTTGGACTATGCAATTTCTTCTTCACAATCTCACTTCAGGTTGGTATGAACTAGTATACTGCTCAAGCAATCGTCAAGGACATGGTATGGCACTCTAACAGAAGTTATAATTTTATATGAATAAGTAGAGTCGTCATATTAATAACTATCTTATCACTAAGCACAATCATATTGTTTTATATGTGCAGTGGTATATTGATTATGCAACATAACAATTAGTATCTAAAGTACTTGACAAGTATCGGTCAATGATATGTTGTTAACATTATGTTGCAGATATTTGTAAGCTTTTGACATGAATGAGAATTACTTAGACTTTACCCTAAGTGATCAATGTTTTATCAAAAACTCATTCATATTGAAAAACAAAATCAAACTTCTTTCTACATTAGTGATTTCTTATGTCATGTAAAATCTTTTGAAATCACTATTGTAAATCATTTTCTCTCTATTACCATATATTCTGTGTTACAGGTTCAGTCTCCAATGACTTTCTTTCATTGACAGTCATGAGGTTGAAAACCCACAACGTCTATCCCAGACTGTAAAGACAAACACAAAAACAGAACCAACCAACACTCTCTTACCACTAAAAGTAGTATGAATGAGCGTGAGGGAGATAGTGCCTAGTGCACCACATAAGGAAGGTTCTGTAGTCAACCCAGTAGCTCTGTCTCCTACATAGATGAGTAGTATTTAAACCGAGACAACTGCTAGCCCCCATACATCTTCTCAAAAAGATGTAATGGCTGAAAAGGCACAAAAACAGTTACTAGATTCATTCTCTCAACAGGGTGAGTCTATTGAATTTTGCCTGTCGGCCAAGGTATCCGATGTAGTGTCACCACTTCAAACATAATCAATTCTTGATGCACAAGGAGAGGTTACACACACAAAGGATGAGTTGACGGAAACAAGAGTTTCGACCATTTTAAGGTCAGATTCGATTGTTCAAGGTTCGTTAGTGGACCAATTGCCTTTACAGGTGTTAGGAGAGGATACTGATCCAAAAGCCATATGTCAGTGGTCAGTGTCTACCTCCCCAGGCTTAAATCCCCTGGATGCATCTGCGGATAGTGGATCTGACATAGGTGCAGATCGGCAACTTGTTGACAGTGATTCAGATATTACCTGATGAGTCACAAGGAAGTGTCTTCACAGACATTAGAAGGGAACTTTGATCTTTATGCTAAAATCGTTGGATCATTGTTTACCTTCCCAGAATTCAAATCTGGAACCCTAAAAGGGAAACTAGCAACTTGTAGATTATGACTCAGATTTATCTGACGAGTTTAACAAGGATGGGGATTTGTGAACTCCCATTGCACCACCTGTGACCTCCTTAAAGGATGGCTAAGGTGATTTTCCTTGCAGGTACAGCTGGATTATGGAGCTATGAGAGAAGAGTGATACACTTGTGAGAATGAGTGTAAACACGAGTGGAGAGAAGAGTGAAACACATGTGAGGTACACTAAACAGGATCACACACTCACAGTGAGGAAGAAAAAGAAACTACTTGTTATTTCTTTTTCAACCAAGTGAAATATGAGAACTCCTTCAGACGACGGCATACATTCCTTTTTTTAAGGGGGAGATAAAAGCTTAAGTAATAGTTTGGAGGATTCCTCAACTAAGGGGGAGAAATAGCAAGGAGGAAGAAAAAGATCCTACATGTACACTACACCACACCATTGTTGTTTGTAACTACGGATCCTATTGTACGGGAGAGGTGGTAAACACAAGGTGATTTTCTGATAAGGGAAGAAGCTGTTAGGGGAGTACCATTGATTTTTATCTGCGGATCCTATTGTACGGGAGAGGTGGTAAAACGAAGGTGATCTTCTTTAATCAGTTGATTCTCATAGGGGGAGAAGCAAGAGATATGGGCTTCTCAACAGGAAATGTGGTTGTACAAATGAAGATGGAACTACTTGAAGATATGTTCAGTCTAGAGGAACATCTACTTGGAATCTGGAAAATGTTAAATCTCATCCAGAACTTTTCTGCTATTTACTTTGCATGTATGTTTATATCTTTTTCTTATTTGTTAGTTGAGTTATCCTCTAGGTATTTGTGTGTTATTGTCTAACAAACAAATAGGGGGAGATTGTAAGTCATATGTCATAGACCTATTTGTATATTCGAGGATTCAACTCAACTCAAATAAGAATGTAATAAGTAAATAGTGGATCGACCGTCAAAGAGATCTCGCAAAGTAATATCTGTCAAAGGATTCAGAGACAATGTTCATCTACAGACTTGAGGAGTTAATTCACTGGAAGAAGTTCAAGAAGTTGATCATGCCTCAGTGATAATAAATCAAGATCGTGGATTTAATCAAGTGACAGAGATCTCGTCAGAGTATCAATTAATTACAAGGATTTAATCTGAAGAAAATCAGAGTGTCAAAGTCAAAACATGAAGAAACGTCACGGAAGTTAGTCACTCATGAACCAGACAGTACATCGAGTGTCAACGTTGAAGTGGTGGAATTGATTCATAATTTTCAGTGATTTTCAGAAGATTTGCAGAAGAATGGTTGCTGCTCAAGACTAGAATTAATTCTCTATTAATTAATTGAGTCATCTAATTTAATTAAGAAAATAAATTATATCTGCGAAGAATAATTTATTTATTAATTGAATTAATTGATTAATTAATTCTGATTTAATTCTAGGAATTTTAGGAATTTTCAGAAGTTTAATTGGATTAAATTTAAGCTTTAAATCAGCAAGACAATTGAAAATGAACTAGCATGACAATCAGGATTGTCATACCGATTGTCATGCTAGGCCATTTTAGATTGTCTCACCGAAAGTTACTCTAGGAGGGTGATTGTCTTGCTAGTTCATTCTGATTGTCTTGCTAGTTCATTCAGATTGTCTTGCTAGTTCATTCAATTGTCCTACCGAAAGTCATACAAGCTTAAAGGATTGTCATTCCAATTCAATTAACTCAGCTGTTGATAAATAGAAGCAGAAGACTTTTCTTTAAAACTCTCAATCATTTTTATTCAAGAACAAGAGACAGCAGCCGCCTTGAAATATAACATCCTTCATCTGCTTTATTCAAGATCATAATTTCTAGATTGTAATGTTAAATCTAATCCACTAGAAATCTTTATCTTGTTCTTGTATATCAATCTAGCGGATTAAAATCCCTAGAACTTAATCTCAAATCGCGTTTAGCATTTGATTCTAATTATTGCAAAAATAGAAAAAGTTCATGTCGAATTTATTCTAGATTTGTGATAATTGATTTGAGATTAATACCTTGTAATCGATACAGTTGTTGTAACACCTTTCAAGTTTAATAATATTTTTATTTAACTTGAATTTTGTTTCACATTTTTTATTCCGCATTTTATTCGATTATTTGGTAATGTTTGTATTCAACCCCCCTTCTACAAACACATTGGGACCCAACAATTTATTATCTCTATATTCATTATTAGTCACCGCATTCACTTCAGGGAATGGTGTTGAGCCAGTTGGACGTGCTTGATGATTTTTCAACAAAAGTTCATTATTTTGTTCAGCAAGGAGCAAAACAGAAATCAGCTCAGAATATTTCGTGAACCCACGTTCACGATATTGTTGCTGCAAGAGCATATTATTGGCATGGAAAGTCGAATATGTTTTTTCCAACATATCTTTATCGGTGATATTCTCGCCACATAATTTCAATTGAGATGTAATTTTGAACATTGCAGAGTTATACTCGCTCACACTTTTATAATCTTGCAATCGCAAGTGTAGCCAATCATAGCGAGCTTTAGGGAGTATCACCGTTTTCTGGTGGTCATATCTTTCTTTGAGATCCTTCCAAAGAGTTGATGGATCTTTAATAGTCAGATATTCAGTTTTCAATCCTTCATCAAGGTGATGGCGAAGAAATATCATGGCCTTTGCCTTATCTTGTTCAGAGGCCTTATTGCCCTCTTTGATTGTGTCACCGAGGCCCATAGCACTTAGATGGATTTCCGCATCAAGAATCCATGTCAAATAATTTTTGCCGGTGACATCAAGTGCGTTGAACTCAAGTTTCGTAAGATTCGACATTATGACTAAAGAAACAAAAATATAAATGAATTATAAGTGAGAAAATATTCACATAAAGATGATCTTATAACAAATATACACATCCATGAATTTTTATTTAATGATAATTCAAAAGGGCATGAAAGCAGGAATAAGATAAAAATAAACAGAACAAAGATGACATAAAATTCCAAATATAAAGGGGTAACAGATTTGTAAGAATTGCATGCAATAATTTACCAAGGCACTAGTTTTTTTTTTTTTTTTAAGCCATCTTTCTGAAACCTATAAGTACATATTCATCTAGTAATATCAATACAGTGAACTTATTTCTTTTACGGAGCTAAGCAAAGACCAACCAAAGTCCATGTGACAGCAGATAAGACAGTAGAAGTTCAAAACACACACATGCACTTTAATGCATTGTCCGTAAGAATTCTCAAGAGATCTTAAACATGTATACACATTATGTAATATTAAATCAAAAATGATAAAATAAACACGGAAACAAGGCCATGCAAAGTCATGAGGTACAAAAATGGGTTCTCAATCTTCACTTAACTAATACTATATTCACTTAATTCCGTTGCACATGTATGATTTTTAATAAGATTAGCTTAAATATAGACTGGAACTTACAGCCACATGGAAATATATAAATATGTGTACATGTGATTGTGGAGTGGTGCGCTTGTGTAGGGTATATAAATAAAAACAATAGATCAGGTTGGCCAAGACTTAAAACTTTCCGCAGCCAAGGCCAACACTTGTACTTGGACAGACTAGATGCAAAATGCTTTATCTATACACACAATTTTCATAGGCAGAAAGAATAAGTGGGAAGAGTTTTTACCGTACAGTTTTTGTCTTCAGATGATTAAGCTTGAATAGAAGGCCTACTAG
The DNA here is from genome assembly GCF_009905375.1 of Apium graveolens. Lineage (NCBI taxonomy): Eukaryota > Viridiplantae > Streptophyta > Magnoliopsida > Apiales > Apiaceae > Apium > Apium graveolens. The sequence goes on from NC_133653.1 coordinate 60,476,545, forward strand.
TGTTGTTCCGAGAATTGCCGCAAACTAGAAATCCACCTCCTCTTTTTTTTTACTATCGTGCTGATAACGTATTACAAACTAATATAGAATATATTATATAGAGAGCATTACAAGAACAAAATGACTAAGAGAATAGAGAAGATTTTCATTTCATATATCAAAATCACATATCTTACAATGGTTTATATAGGGCTAGAGTTTGTAGGTTACAAGTAGCATGAAAAGCCAAAGGGTGTAAAATGAAAAGCCAAAGGGTGTGAGAATTAATGGGGTAAGTTGTAAGGTTAAAAGTCATTCAAATATATAACAAAAGTGAAATTTTTATATATTTTTCTAAATGTTTTTTTCCAAGTTAAAGTTACCAATTTAATATTTTTCACAAATTGCAAGGCCTGCAATTTTTCTTAAAGTATTATTATCATTTTAATATTTTGCTAACATGTCTATTCAATTCAAATTAATTACCATATTAATATTTTCATAAACATTTTCATCAAGTTAAAAATAACATTTTAATATTCTCACAAATTGCAACTTCTAAAATTTATCTTAAAGTCTTATTACTATGTTAATATTCTGCTAGAAGATCTATTCAAGTTAAATTATTTACCATATCAATATTATCCTAAACTTTTTCTTCAAGTTAAATTTATCATTTTAATATTCTATGAAAATTCAAGTGCTAAAAATTCTCTAAAAATCTTATTTCCATTTTAATATTCTGCCAAAAATTTTATCCAAGTCAAAGTTACCATTTTAATATTATCACAAATTGCAAGTCCTACAATTTTAATTAAATTATTATTACCATTTTAATATTATGCTATATTTATATTCAAGTCAAATTAATTACCGTATCAAAAAATTTCTTAAATTTTTTCTTAAAGTTAAAGTTATTATTTTAATATTCTCACAGATTGCAAGTCCTAAAATTTCTCTTAGAGTGTTATTACCATTTTATTATTCTAAAATTTCTATTCAAGTCAAATTAATTACCATATTATTACTTCCTAAAAATTTTTTCAAGTTAAAGTTAATATTTTAATATTTTCACAAGTTGCAAGTACTAAAATTACTATCAAAATCTTATCACCATTTTAATAAACCTCAAGACATTTTCAATGAAATAAATGCATTTCTCTCTATTTTGTTGTGCTCAATAAGCGGATAAAATCCAGGATGGGAAGTCGCGTCTTTTTCGGAGTTGAATCGGGAATCCTACTTTAAATAAAAGAATTTAATCGCAGGCTCTTAGGTGGCAAAGGTCTTCTTTATCTTACGATTTCCAGTCATCCATACATCTCCTACAAGAAAAGGGTCTTCGACCAGATTTCTATCTTACTGTAGTTTGCTTCCTTGATGGCGTAATGTAAAAGATAGCAAAGAGTAGTCAGTGTTAGTCACTTCAAAACTTCAAAGGAGGGTTCCCCCAAATGCGGGATTTTCCTTCAATGAAGCTTATGACTAGCAATTGCATCTTCCGGCGGAATTGTAAGAGAAAGATGGAAAGTAGAAGTAACTTTCCAGCAACTCCTTTTTGGTGGAAGGGACGGGGGCGGACTTCAAAATACTCTACTCTTATCAGCCATTTTTTGTGATATCGTATCACTTTCGACAAGTCAATCCCGCTTACCGGCTCAATAAATCTCTCAATAGATTCGCTTTGCCATAATGACCAAATAAAAGATCTCCTTCTTTAATAACAGTATCACTTTCAAAAACAACAATCCGACATTTTCATTCTCAATATTCAAGGCTATTCCTTTGACGTTGCTGGCAATTCAACCATTTCACCAGCTTGAATCATATTCAATCCATAAACATGTATGTCAGACTGACTGCGCCTTCCCTGACCAGGATCGCTCCCATACTTGTAGCGTTTGTGATCGTCCTCCTCAATTGTGTGTCGATTTAAAGGGAGGGCGGCACAGCCCCCAGCCATGAAGTTCGAGAAAAAGGAATAAAAAAGAGTTTCTCAATGAACTCTTCGTTTTGAGATATTATGAATTTGTTTTTTTATTCCAAGGACAGCGGCGTTCTTGAATGAAGTCATCCGAACACAATTAGTCTTTACTTCATAAATCAGGCTAGGTCTCTCCAACTTAGCTGGGCGCCGGGCCACAGATGCGATATAGGAGTCATTTTTACTTTATTTGTAGGATTTCACTATTTGGTAGGTAAAATCTTTGGTCGGACATATCCTGAAACTTTAGGTCAAATATATTTAGCTATTGAGCCTCAAAGTTTATGTTTTTATGTGATCGCAATATCAAAAAGAAGGTCTGAATTTTTCACGGGAACCGGTTTTAAATATTTGATCTTAGGTACATTTCTCTCAGGAATATTATTGTTTTGGTACGACTGGACAACTACTGATATCTATTAATATCTTTTTTAGAATATTGTAATTAACTATATAACTATCGATACCATAAACTATCGGATCGGGTCTTACTAGTCTTCCTGACTTGCGGGACTAGTTGAAGCGATTCCTCTTATCTTACCGTATTTTAACTGATGACTAAATATTTTATTTGTGTTTACTATGGGCTTAAACGTTGATACATGTGCTTACTTCACCGTAGCTACCATGATCATAGTTATCCCCACTGAAATCAAAAGCTTTAGTTTGATCGCTACCATATAGGGGGTTTGATGTCTAAGCTATTTGATTTCTTATATAGCTTGGGGGCCACGCACAAACTCCTATTACAAAGCGCAAAGTGAGTAGCCTTTTTGTTTCTATAGCTTCAAAGCCACCCCGAAACCTTATTATAGAAAAAAGAAACTCAAGGGCTTACGGGTACTCAATTTCGACTTATATTCTGCTAAAATTTTCATTCAAGGCAAATTAATTATTATATCTATATATTCCCAAACTTTTTCTGCATGTTAAAGTAACCATTTTAATATTCTCACAAATTATAAGTCCTAAAATCTATTATCTATGTAATACATGAACATATATTAATATTATTATATATAATACAACAACATAGAGATTCATTGAGTAAATTTTATCATAAATATTCTAATTAATATCCATAAAATATTTATTTCAACCATTAATACTAATTCATTATTAAGTATTTAATACTTACATTTATATTCAACTTAAATATTCATTTTAACCATTAATACTAATAAATTATTACGTATTTAATACTTATATTTATATTTAACTTACTATTGTATAACAAAATTTAATCGTGAATACTTTCATCAGAAATACATATATATAATTCATTAATGCATCTTTATATATCTAACTCATTATTATGTATTTGATTATATATACATATATATATTTTTTGAACAAAAATTTAGTCTAAATCGTTTAGATGATAAGCCCTTACATTAATTTTAATTTCTACGTAATATTAATTTTATCTCATCATTCATTTATTAGAATCTATTAATTGTTACATATTTAATATGCATATTTATCTATAACTTATTATTTTGTAGTGATTATAAATATATGCATGCATGCATATATTCATATATATATATATATATATATATATATATATATATATATATATATATACTCATGTATTCAAACATAGATATACATACGTGCATGTATAATAACATTATATTAATATCTATGTAATATTAATTTTATCTCATAATTCATTTATTAGAATATATTAGTTGTGGCATATTTAATATGCATATTTATTTATAACTTATTATTTTGTAGTGATTATGTTTTTTGCTCAAGAAATTTTATAGTGATTATGAATACATACATTAATACATATATACTCATATATACATACATAAATACATACATGCATACGTACATACATGTATAATAAAGTTTTTGTTAATGATTAATTGATTTGGTATAAAATAAAATTGTACCTGGCTTTAACCAAACTTTAAATTTTGAAAATGAGAATTCATAATTTTTAACTATCAATGTAATAATGTAAACATGTGAATTATAAATAGTAAGTAAAAATATATATTTTATTTATAATTTTAAATCTTATTGAAATCTCAAAAACACACTTAATTCGAATTATTTATTTTTGAATAGTAGGTCTAATAATAATAATATATACAATAATTATAAGTTTAAAACTTGATCACATAATGTTATTTTATGGGTGATGATACTATATAAATAAAATAGGAAAAGAAAAGGCAATTCAAATTGCTGAATCTGGGATGGAAGTGATCAAACTGCCGAGCAAAAAAGATAAACTTAATGTGGTATCAACTAAATATATCACACCAATTAGCGACCAATCCATAAAATAATTTTTATCTAGCATCTTGCGTCATTACAAAAAATGATTATCTCCAAAAGTGCATGTAAAAGCATACAAAAGAAACTAATGCAGAAAAAAGAATTGATGTTCGGTATAATTTCGATACATTAAAGTCTAACGGCGTATACTTGAAATGCATAGTATTTACTCCAAGAAGGGGTAATCATATATAAGATATGGCAGCAAACCTCACATCTATTTCAATAAATTTGTGTTTATTTACTGTTTGAGTCATCAAAATATCTAACATAGATATTAGTACAAGAAAAGGTAAAAAAAAATAACACCAACTTAAGACTATGGAGAATGAATGGTGCTAATTGAGATCTGAATTGACTCATTTTATTCAATGATTTATAACGGAGAGTTACTAAGTATAAGTGTAAATATGGGCAATATAGATAAGAGATAAGGAACCACCCAGAGAGAGGTCTTTGGAGACGGTTATGACAAAAAATAGAAAAAGGATGAGGTTGAGGGGAGAGATGAGTACATTTAACTATGTATATTGATGTAAAATAAATACGCTATTGTGGTTAACGCATTAGGTGGGTATTTAGGACCAACAAACTGATAACACATTTACTAGGTCAAGGTATATCTAAAATTGGATATATCGGTTATTTTCTCTTATCATAAATAAGTGGCAGTATATTTGAATTATTATATATAGATTAGTTATTACAAAAATATTGTTATTTGTCATCAACCTTAATATTTTTCTTCACAACTTATCAATAATATTTCATCACACAATTTTCTAACATATACCATATATCATATTGGTATTAATATTTAGACCCCCTTTAAAAAATTTATGATATCTATACTATACTATAATAACCGGAATGGGGTATAATTTGTAGTTTGGTTAACCCTTTATTTTGGTTATCCATTTTCATCACGACCGTCGGATCTTCTTCATCAAATAATAAGAGCCGTCAGATTTAAATACTAAAAAATACACTCCACAGGTTCTCAAGTTCGAATCCCGTCAACAACAAACATTTATATTATTATTATAAAGATACATATAAGTTCTCAGGTTCGATCCCGTTAACAACAAATATTTATATTATTATTTATAAATATGCATATAAGTTTTGATGTTCGAATCTCACCAACAACAAATATTTACATTATTATTTATGAATAAGATCCCATCAATGATATACTATTTAAACTTAACTTGGAATTATACACAACAAAAGTATAATAATATAATTATTATTTAGTATTTAATTTTTTTAAAAGAATTTTAATAAAATTATATAAAATAGAAATAAAAATATATAAATATTAATTAAGACCCGTGCATCGCACATGATGTAAGCTAGTAAATATTAAAAAGACATCACCTAAAAAATATATGAAATAAGCATACATGAGTATTGTAACCATTCATGCCTCTTATAAAATAAGTTACATATGCCTTTGTCATATTTTAATTATAATATTTATATGGTACAACCAAATTTAAATTGACAAAAAAAATAATAAAATAAGGAGTTTTTATGGATATAAATACAATACCAACTTGTATTAAAATTAAGTATTGTGTGACTTGCTTAGAAAAAAAGTTTTATATGACTCATCTATCACATTTTCAACACGGACACATAAAATAATTATGAACAAATCAATACTTATATAAACCAATTAATGTACCATTTTCTTCCTCAAATAATGTTGCTTACTTCTTTGAAATGTATAATATATATATATATATAAGCTAAAGCTTATATTATTTATCAAACATATATGATCACGTTTGTTTACTTTGATGTTTGGTTGAGTCTTTACACATCACCGCATTAAAGAATGATATTGACTAAAACGAAAAATCTGGGTAAGGTTTCTGTATCGAATGCAACCAGAAGACGCCTAGCATGTCCCAAAATGTGTATTTGTTAATATTGAACGAGGGAGGGGAACGAGTTATTACGTCAAAAATAAAAATTTAATTAAGAAAACTTTAATTCAAATAATAATGTATAAAATAAAATTATAAGCGACCAAACTATTATCTTCCACAGTAGTTTAAACAACCACAAATATTTTTATATTAACCTCTATAGACCGCCTCAACAGTGATAAGGAATATCACTACATATGTAGTTTCAAATTAATGTCAAATATGGAATAATTTTTACTATAGATTTATTAGTAAAAAATCTTCTCCTATTTTTAAATTTTCAAAAAAAGAACTTTATGTAAGAGAAGAAGCCCCAAAAGAGCTTTTTGATAGGAGATAAGGTATTTTTCCTTGGAGCTAGAAAAACCGACCATTGGGTTTTATCAATTTGCGCAGAATATGTTATATACCAATGGCACCACACCCCTGCTCATATACACAAACAAATAAATTATCCGTCCGTCAACCCAGAGACAACATGAATATATTAATAACAACGAAAGCTAAAACAACATCAATTCAAACAATGTAGAGAATGTCGTGCATTGCACAGGTTATATAGGTAGTTTCTTTTAAATTGTGAACAATGAGAAAGGTTTATTAGGAAAAAAATATGTTTAACTATAGGGAGGTTTTCTAGAATACTATATATACATAAAAGTTCAAAACAATCAACACGAAACGGGAAACCAGAAAATCATTATATTATTTTAAAAATGATTTTATTTATTTTATTTAAACTAGTTAATATATAAACTAGTTATTTTCAACTAAAACACGTTATCATTTTAATTCTTTTCAACCATATCAAAAATATCAGGGATAATTTTATTTAATATAATAATAAAATATTATAATTACTAATAACTAATGACTAACCAATTAAAAATTTTAACTAACACACGTTACCTTTTCTTTTTAAATATAAATTTTGCTATTTTTCCAAAATAACACGGATAATTCTAGTTAATTTTCAGTTTAAATTAAATTAAGAAATTATGTAATAGTAAAAAAAATCCGTGTTTTGTACGATATAAGCTGTTACTATATAATAATACACAAAATATTAAAAATTTTACTTAATTACCCTTAGTTAACTAATTTATTTTTTCAATTAAATTACGTTACCTTTTTTTTATTTTTCCCGACTAAAACACTTTCATTCCAAAAATATCACGGTAAATCCCATTTATAAAATAACAAATAATAATATTAAATTACTACTCCCTCCGCCGCTCCGGATTTTTTACAATGGGGGACGGGGACTCGGCACATAATTTAAGACTCTGATTAAGTATAGTTCCTTAAAATTATTTTATTTTTCTTTCTTCTAAATAAAAATATGATGTTTAAACTTTTATATAAAAATAAAAATTATGAAATTATACTTTATATTAATCTTAAAATGCGTTCCAAGTATGAGAAAAATTGTAAATAAATGAGTGGGATGGAGCGAGTAAAAAATAATTAATTACTTCTTTTCAGTTGAACCACATTACTAATTATAATTTTTAAAAAAAAACTCCTCTCTTTTTCAAAATAACACGAACAATTTTATTAACAAAATAAAATAGTAGTACCATAATTTAGAGATGCACAAAAAGCCAATCTGATCGCGTTTCATCTCGGCCTTAAAATGCTGAATTTTTTAGAAATAGTTCGGGCCGAGCTTTTTGAAAAATTTAGCCAAGCCGGACCGGGCTTCTCTAACACATGAGGCTCGTTGGCCAGACCGAGTCGGGCTTTATCCAGATTTTTATTTATTTATTATATATTTAATAATTTTTGATATTTTTTGACATTTTTTCCGAATTAGATCAGATTTTGGGATTTAAATTTTTGAGCATCTCAAAAATAATTACTCATACTGGCCCATTACCATTTTAAACTATTACGTACTTTTTTAATATTTTTTATAATTACATCTTTATGTATATAATACACCAACATGGGTATAAAATTAGTGAGACATTTTGTTCATGAATTAAAATATCTAATTTGCCCATATATTTGATATTTATTTAAAAAGATTGTTGTTGAATGGAATCGAACTTGAGCCTATACTTCAAATATTGATATTCATACCACTACACCATATTATCATATGTGTAAACACATAATATGTGAGTATACTAAATAATAAGACACTTTATTTTTCACTTCAAACATATTTATTAGATTATTCGTTAGTTAAGTTTACAAAATTGAATTTATCTCTATATAACACATGAACATGGATATAAAGTTTTTGAAATGTTTTATTTATAATTTGTAATGACTAACTTGTCCATATGCTTAATATTTATCAAAACAAAATTTGTTAGTGGAAATAGAACTCGAGTTTACTCATTCACATGTACATGTTTATATCACTACACAATAAAATCACATGTATTGTTAATCATACATATAATACGTGAGTGTCGTAAATATTAAGATATTTTATTTTTCACTTTAAACATAATTATGAGATTATTTATATATATAATTAATTTAAGAAATTTAATTTAAATAATTTGTCATGAAATATTATAAAATATCAAATACTTGCTTACAAATAGATAATACTGTAATCTCACTTTGTCTTACGCGAAATTTCTCTCCATATAATACGAAGAACACTATATAGTATCAAATATTTACCAGCAAGTTGATAATAATATAATCACATATTCATGCGCGTCCCTTTCTCAAAATTTACTATTTGGTATCAAATTTTAACTGGTAAGTTGACAATTATATAGTCACATTGTGAACTTCCTATAGATACGACAAAAAAAAGTTGTTAACCTCATATCAATTATTACTAACTTAAATTTTCAGATATCTTTAATATAAACTGGTATAAAATAAAAAAATATAACATACTTGAATATATCACCATTCTCGTATTGTCATTTATTTTAGACATTTTGTTTATGAAAATTGGTGAGAAATTTTATTAATGTTTAATGACAAATTTGTCCTCGTGTATTATTATATTAATAAAAATAGTTTTTAGTGAGAATTGGACTTACATATATATTTCTAAATAATGTAAGTTTACTATTAAAATAATAAAATTAATAAAAATTTAACATATAAAAGTGGATATTTTATGAAAAAGATAAATGAATTAACACATAACAAAACATTATGTATTTTTATGTATGTGAAGAGGCAGATATGAGTTTCGGAAGGTGTAAAGACTATAACAGAATTTAAGACTAAGATTATATCAGTTCTTTTTTAGAGAGGCGTGAGGGACTCCGGGATAATAAAATATAACAAAGGAGCTCAAAAAATAGAAATATTACCGGGAAGAATGCTAGGACTGTCACGTCAGTCGTCTAAGATTTTCCTTTATATAGATATAAGATACTTTTTATGTCATCAATATCTTTATATTTACGAAAATACTCACAAGATATGATTATTAAAGTCTTATTGTCAATTATGCATTTATACTAAAAAAATTAAATTAAAATCATAATTTGAGTTTATTCTACATTGATACGATATATATTAATTACACAAACAAAAAATGATAATTAATATTTAATGATCATGTATACACTTATACCAAAACAAAAATTTATAAAACGTGTTTGTTCAATATTTATACGATGTATTTGTTAAGTACTATGTAGATTAAAATTATCGATACAAGACACATGAACATTTTATCGACTAAATAATTAAAAAAATATTATTTTTCGTACATACACCCGCACATATGACATATTATCGTTACTAATTATAAAATATTTAATGTTAATTACTTATTTGGATTCATTGATCAATTGAAGAGTAACAAAAAAATTATGTTAAGAAATTAAGAATGATAGATTGGATTTGAAATTCTGTTCACTGAGATAAAAATTAGGCGGATTATATCAAATTTAATTGATAAACTATGACATTGACAGTTACCCGACATCTCATAAAACTATGACTTTGCTCAAAAGTTTAAAAAATTAAGTACATTGAATCAAGTTTAGTTGATATGTTATGATATTGATAGTAATATAATATCAACATAAATGGCGATATTTTATAATCTAACATTTTTTTTTTAAAAACGACTTATATTTATGTTTGTGTACTTTTTAAATTATTCAATACTACGATTATAAGTTTTTACGACTTTGTTCAATATTACGATCGTAAGTTTTGAGACTTTTGTTATACATTTTTAAAATTGAGTATGGTACTTGGAAGTTGGAAGTAACTTTAATAACTGATAGTTTATTTAACCAAAACTAAAATTTTTTGGTGAATTATGCAGTTCACAATTCACAGTATGCATTAGTTTTTAGTTACTTCTCCTGCACACATTGACCGTATTATAGAAAACAATTTTTAACATTTTACTTTTAAGCATACACCGACTTGCATTCATTCAGAAAATAAAAATTACATGGCATAAAAAAAAGAAAATGTAAAAATTGTTTAGTGAGCTCTATTAGCATATTAGCAATGTTGTGTTGGTTGATAACGTATTACATACAAATTAACGCATTGATAATTAATTGATTATATTTGATATATCTGATATATTCCATAATATTTATCAATTAGAAAACAACAAAAAACGCTTTAATTACATCATGCACAAAAAAAATCTAGAAAATGACCGGTGTATCGCACGAGTTATTATGGTAGTTCAAAAAACAAGACTAACATAAAAAAAATTAAATTTTATATCTCAAAATTTTTAGTTAAAATTAAATTAAAAAATTATATACAATTAAAAAAATCCGTACATTTATAACCAAGTAAATCTAATTCATTTATATAAATCTAATTTGAAGGTTCAGTATAAATAACATTGTCACTTGTAGATTATAATTTTTTTCTTTTGCAAAAATATTTTTAAATTTCATCCTCATTATTTCGATTATAAATTTTGAAAAATTGGAAAAGAAGGGATTAATTTTTTTTCGATCCTCTAATATAGACAAGGAAATATCAATGTAATTAACCTTGCTACACTTGATTTAATTCTATCAATTTAATTTCACACTTGGTATCCAAATCGTTAATAAACTATCAGTAGAATTTGCTCTTTTATGTCTCTCGAATTTTCGCAAGTCTTCGATCTCTTACCCTAAATAAAAAAGATTGTAAAAAAATGCAATCCGATAAGCAAGAAAAATGAGCCCCTAAAAACTAGTGAGTTGCGTTTTGGAGGCGGTGCCACACGTACACACAAAGATACGCTGCAGAGGCGTCTGCATGGCAAGAAAGTGTATAGTGTCCATCTCTAAGTAAAATCTTTGAGGTGTATGGTGTAATGAGTTGTAACTCCCTTTGGTTCTTTCTCAACCTCTCCACACAAATTTCTTTCTTTATTTCATCACTATATACATTCCCAACTTTCTTTCTTTCTCTTTTCTAATTATGGATACTAACTTGTCATCATGTGTGTTTGCTTCAAAAGATTTGTGTCTATCCATACTCACCCAAAAAACCCTCCTACTGCCCCCTATTAATTTCCCCTACTTGTATATATACATAACCCTTGCTTGGCCTTCTTCACAATTTGCTTTAACTTTCTCACTCTAGGCCTCTCTCTCTCTCTTTATGACTGATATGATCAGGGTCAAGTCTTGTGAAGAAATCGCCACTTTACAAAAAGATTTGGTAATTTTTGTGCTTTTTGTATGAGTTTTAGTTATCCTTTTGATTATTACTCCTTTTGATTTTAGTCAATTTATGATACTGCATTTAATGGATTGTGATTTTTTTAAGGTATTATATTTAGTGTTTTTACTCTTTGTAATTAATTGTATGAAGTTTTCTGTTTTTAGGGTTTTATTGATGAATAGTAGTAGTATCAGATTGTTTTAGTTTCTCAGGACTGGATAATTATCACCATTCTGTTTACTGAAACTTCAGTTTGTGATTTTCGAATGGCGCTTTACTGAAAGGATGCTGATTTACCAGTGTGGAAGTGTATAGTGTAATATTATGGCTAATATATATGTTAGTGCAAGTAGAATGAAAGTGACCCTTTTGATTGATAAGTTGATGAAAGTGGTTTTATGTATTATGGATCTGTTGCTGATTGATTTTGAGATTGCATATCAAAAAGTTGCAGATAGAGACCTTTGTTGACAGCGAACTTAATGAGTTTTCCTTTTTTGAGCTCGAGACATATATAAGCTGCCCTTCAAATGAAAATTAACTTAAGTTCTCGTTATGTAGTTCTGAACAGTGGTCACTTATGGAAGCACTTGCTTCCAAAAAGTTCTGTACCATATAGCATCGTACTAAATCCGAGCAATTAGTATGTGACAAACTGTCCATGGGAGGCACTAACTCACATGCAATCTATCACAATATGCAGACGGAATTGCAGACTGGAGATATGTCTTCTGAAAACTATGATCACAGTTCTGCCATGATGAGGACTAGACTGGAGAGGCTTTTGAGAGAAAAAGAACTCAAGAAATCCAACAGGTCACTCAATGCAAATGAGGAAGAAGGGAAAGATTTTAAAGGGGATAATGGCACTGTCGAGGACAGCCAAAATTTAGTTGGTGGGGAGGGCCTCGATAATGAACAGTCGTCGGATGGAATCACAGAGGCAGGAGTTCTTAATGTCTATAGACAGAATACACAAAAGAGAAGGCTGCCAAAACAACGTTTATTGGTGGTTGCAAATAGGCTACCTGTAAATGCAAAGAGGACAGGGAAAGACTCATGGACACTAGAAGATAGTGTAGGGGGACTAGTCAGTGCACTTCTGGGTAAGTGTCCATTCAGTTTACATCTGTATGATCATAAAATTTTACATCAGTTCTTTCTTGTCTATAATACTACTGCTGTTTATAATATTATTTTCACCTTAAGGTCAAAGTTAATATTTTCTGTATTACTTGTGTCATTCTGTATTCACTATGCATGAATAAAATTTTGAGGACCATTGAGCATGCTGAAAGATGTTGCAAAATTTTAATGTAGGCATTGATGAACTTGAACCGAAATGGATAGGATGGGCTGGGGTGAATGTACCTGATGAATTTGGACAAAGATCACTTACTAATGCTCTTGCGGAAAAGGTTTTTTATCATCAAGTCTCATACCATTTTTCTAATTTGTTTAAGAGTGTACACAAATTTACTATGTAATGTTACTGCTTTGGTAGCAGCTGATGTTATTTATCTACTCTTAAATTCTCTTATATTGCAGAAATGTATTCCAGTTTTCCTTGATGAAGAGACTTTTCATCAATATTATAATGGCTACTGTAACAACATCTTGTGGCCACTTTTTCATTATCTTGGCCTTCCACAAGAAAATCGTCTTGCCACAACCCGTAGTTTCCAGTCCCAGTTCGATGCATATAAGAGAGCCAACCAAATGTTTGCAGATGTGGTCAATGAACATTATGAGGAAGGCGATGTTGTCTGGTGCCATGATTACCATCTGATGTTTCTTCCCCAATACCTCAAGGAGCATGACAGAAAAATGAAAGTTGGATGGTTCCTTCACACACCTTTTCCTTCTTCAGAGATTCACCGGATGCTTCCATCTCGGTCAGAGTTACTAAAATCAGTACTAGCTGCTGATTTAGTTGGGTATATCTCGAAATATCATGTTTATATCAATTTTATTTTCCATAAAAGTCTTTTATTTTAATAATATGGAAAGGAGTCTGTATAAGACATACAGTGCTGGAGAAGCTTATGGGTCTAATATTGTTTGATATGTCATTACTCATAAGTCTCAAGCTTAATCTGGTTAACTGTGATAGGGTTTTAAGGCTTTGAGGTTAATTATTAAGGGAGGAGTAGAAAATTGCCATGTTCAATCCTTGGCCTCATCTACGAAAAGGAATTTCATTGTTACTATTGTTTTTTCTTCATCATTTAAAGTAATATTTCTTAGTTTCTTTCATAACATTAGAACAGTGAATATCAATAAATAGTTTCTAGACCCAAGAAATCACCATATCATAATGTCATATTTGTAAAATTAGATATTTTAAACATCATTCTTGAAAAATAACGTTGCTAACAAAACTTTTAATAAGCTTGTAATATAACTTACAATGAGCCATGGTTCTAATTGCATTTAACTGTACATATATTATTTGACAAATTAGCGACACACTTGCAAAAGAATTTGATTTACTCTTTGTCTCTCAGATTTCACACTTATGACTATGCGAGGCATTTTGTAAGTGCTTGTACTAGGATTCTTGGGCTTGAAGGCACACCTGAGGGAGTGGAGGATCAAGGGAAGATTACAAGAGTGGCTGCGGTATGCACCTGTTTACTTGTATTCTTTTGACGTATTATTTTTGAGATACTAATACAATATTATTATGTAATAACATTAACTATGAAATTTCAAACACAGTATCCCATTGGGATTGATCCCAGTCGATTCATTAAAGCTCTTGAACTCCCAGAAGTGCAGATGGATATCAAAGATCTAAAAGAAAAATTCTCTGGTCGCAAGGTTAGTGATTAATTTTAGTCAAGATGGTTATCAATTTAATATTTTCTAAATCAAGCTACATTACTTTCAAATTTGAAGAAATTGTATTGCCTTCAAACTGTTCAGTATACTTGTATAGTGCTTTCTAATTTTTTTCATACTTCTGGAACTGTTACATATTATTGTCTGAATATTCTTTGCTGTTGCATTCCACCGAGACTAATAAATTTTTCATGCAACTTAACTTTCTTTCTTTTTTTGCTACAGAACTTTTCTTTAACATATTCTTGTTAATATTTATATTTTTTAGGTTCCATGTAATAATTTCAAGTGCATAGATATCGCTTTCAGCTATTTTCTTAAACTAGGGAAATCCAATCTATAGAACTCATACATGATAGAATCAGTATAGGAGGAATCAATAATACTATGTCACACAATGAGATGTATAAATAGGAGACAGTTATGTCCAGCGCACATAGGTAAGCTGCCAAATGGGGCCAGGTATTCTGACACAGGGCTGCGATGCCCAATATGCTTTCATCTGTATCTGTACTTTTTGCTGTCGTGTGTACTTTTTGCTGTCGTGTCAGTAAGTAATTTTCTAGCTGCTAGTCAAGCACTTGACAATTTTCTAAAAGCATGGTCTAATCCAACAAAAAAGGCTCTGATTTGGCTTTTCTGGCAGCCTCAACATCACAGTAGATTTGATTGTGTAACAGGCTTTCCCGAGCCAATCACACCCCTCACACCAGCACATAAAATGTTACACCACACCGGGTTTTTTTTGACATCATAGGCTTATTCAGTCAGCTCAATTCTGGGTGGTGTAGCACTTAACTGTCCATTGTGCAGGATTCTAGAGGAGATTCCTACTTATGGGGTGGAATTTCCCCATCGGCTACAATTATTATTCCCTTACTACCACCTTCCCCCCGGGTGTATGCCTAAACTATTTTTAATTGTCAACTAACTTTTTTACAATTATTTTGATGTTTTATTAGTTAAATGGTAATATATTCCGGTGACTCACATTGATTGTCATGGAAAGGTAATGCTGGGAGTTGATCGTCTTGATACGATTAAAGGCATTCCTCAGAAGATTTTGGCATTTGAAAAGTTCCTGGAAGAACATCCAGATTGGCATGATCAAGTAGTTTTGATACAAATTGCTGTTCCCACAAGGACAGATGTTCCTGAGTGTAAGCTCTTGATCATTACCTGGTTTTTGCTTATTTTTATGATTTGCATTTTACTAATTAGAATGTGGTACAATATGCATATTCACAAACTCAGTCCTTCATAGGAGCTCTTAACACTTTTTCTCCTGGTTTAGCCGGATAAAGTCTACCAGGCATACATTGCATGTTAAGTATAGCTTTTAAAATTCATCTTTGGACGTTTGAATGTGAAAAAAAAATTAATGGAGCAACGAATTGACTAAGTGGAGTTCAATAAGTTCCATAAATAGTTTATTCATTTTGTTTTAGAGAAGTTATTTGAGGAATGGATGTTGATTGACAATCAGATAGTAAGCTATGCATTTTGAGGTTGGTTTAATGAAGAGATCAAGGCCTGAAGATACTTTCTTCCAGAAGAATAAACTTAACCATGTTTCATGCCACTCAATGTGAATGATCATATCCCCAACTTAGCTTTAATACCTACGAAACGTGTTGACTTTATAGGAAATTAGAATTAAAGATTTGGACTTCACAATTGTTTGCTCGGCAGATTGGTTGAAGGGGATTTCAAAAAGGTTGGATTCAATAGGAAAACAAGTTAATTCTATTTTAAATAGAAAGTCTAATATATTTGAAGATTATGCAGCATGCTGACTTGGCATTCAGTCTCATTGAAAAAATGAGTTGAAATAAATCATTATTGCCATAGCTAGGATTATTAGATTAATTAATATATGATTCTTTCTTATGATGCTTTCTTTCCTTTAAAGTTTTTTCTGGAACATAAATCTCTCTTATTATCATGTCTATTGAATTGTAAAATTAAATCTTTGATGAATGTTTATTTCTAAAAAATTCCAAGGTTGTGTCCTTGTAATGTTTTTTTGTTAGTTTGTTGATGCAAGCTTGCGTATTTCGTGTTCATTGGTTTTGACAGATCGAAAGCTTGCACGCCAAGTTCATGAAATAGTTGGACGCATAAATGGAAAATTTGGAACGCTTACGAATGTTCCAATTCATCACTTGGTTTGTCTTTTCACCCCACTGGAAATTTCCTACAATTAAGCTTGAGTTACTCTGCAAACATAAGTCTTCGTTTATAGTGATGTTCAGTATTTTTAATTGTTGTTAATAATATAATGATTGTGTATTAACACAATGTTAAACTGTGGCTAAAGTTACTTATTTGACTAAGCTTGTGTTTTTGGGCTTATAAATTCACTAGAATGGAAACGAATCATTACTTGTCACTGTTAAACTAGAAATTGACATATGGTTAAGTTTACTACATTTCAGGAGTAAAGAGTGATAATAGAAGCTTCCTGTCTACCTTTGTGTTTCCGAATATTACGTGTGACAAGTTATTCCTATTTTTATTAAAGTTCACATGTTTCCTGGTATGTCATGGAAACAATAGATTGTGCAGCTCATTTTGTCTGTTAGTATTATGAGGATGCAAATTTACTTTATGGCTGCATGTCAAGTACTTTCAATTTTTTTCTGAAAAAGTTAATAATGTAAATGAATATTTCAATGACTTGAAAAGTTATTTCTTGCTTATTTACAGGATACACGCCTTGACTTTAAAAAATTATGTGCACTCTACGCCATAACTGGTAACTGTTTCAGCCTTAATCCTCATGTAATTGATCATTATTATATATGAAAATCTTGTTGATTCATTGAGATGGAGTGGTGAAATTTTGGATTCCAAATGATATGCAGAATGGGTTCAGATCTTTTAGATTACTGTCATTAGTACAGTTTCCTTTTCTTTGATCTATTTTCACTGATAGCTGTAGACTATTTGATGATATGCACTGAATCTACCTTCCTATTAAGAGTTTTATATATCAGCTTGAAATTGATAGTGTTTTGTTGTCTCACTTTCTAATGTTTCGTTGCTGCTTAGATGTAGCACTGGTTACGTCCTTGAGAGATGGAATGAATCTTGTCAGCTATGAGTTTATTGCCTGCCAAGCCCAAGCTTCAAAGAAAGGTGTTTTAATTCTTAGTGAGGTAACTAAGTTTGTGCCTTCTCCTTACTATGATGTTATAGTTATTTCATTTTTAATAATAAGCAATATTTTGAATTTTTTACTTGACTTTGTTATTTAACGAAACCTAAGACAGTAGACAGATTCTCTGATGAGTTACCCTAAAAATATGCATATATATAATTTAGTCGACTGTTGCTGAATATACTCTAAACCTGTAATTAAATTTGAACCTAATGAAAGGGATAACATAAAGCAACCTGCATAGCTGCATTTAAGGGATCCTTCTAAGAGTATCCATTAATATTAGCCAAAGAAATACCATTAAAGAAAATGATGGAAGTATTACTCATCCTTAATTAACTACATCCTTCCTCTGTGTAAATCCTTGAAAACAAAAAACATGGACCGGGAGATCTTCATATATTGCCAACTTGCGCATTGTGGAGGCCACAATCGTCATGCATGTAAGCATGTTGCATATCCAAGACCCAAAATGAGCTTCCAAATTGCATACCTAAGACCCAAAACTGAGTTTCAAATTGCAAATCCAAGACACAAAGCTGGGAATTATTGATTATATCCCAATTTTTACTCCTTGAGCTAAATTTCAGTACAGGCGTTTTGAGATAAAACTACCATGGTGTAGCATGAGGTGCACTATTGGGAGTAATTAGTATTTCTGGTTAGTTCATTTTTTGAGGTGTATGTAATGTAATTTCTTAGTATTCGAAGATCAAACTTTCACTTCGTCGCATTGTTTGACAGTTGTAATGATATTGTGGTTCAGTGGTATTGAGGAAAGTGTTATTACTGTTAGCTTTCTTTGTTTAGCTTTATGATTCCTAAGAACTTTAGCAAAATAATCAGGGAAAGTAATTCTCTAGTAATCTTTCTCATGCGTTTCCTTTCATTGAAATTAGGACACAAATTACATCTCCTACTTCTTTAGTTTGCAGGTGCAGCACAGTCTCTTGGTTCCGGAGCGATTTTGGTAAACCCTTGGAACATTAGTGAAGTTGCTGCTTCAATTAATGGCGCTTTAAAAATGGAAGATGATGAAAGGGAGAAACGGCATTACTACAACTTCAAGCATGTTATCACTCATACATCCCAAGAATGGGCTGAAAACTTTTTGAGGTACATGCAGTTCATGTTATAATGTAGCATAATAGAAAAAACTGGTCTTGAGATACATTTAACTTATAATTTAATGATATTGTATTCCGTGTTATGTTCTTGGTTCATTTGGAATCTGAAATAAATGAAATTATTTGAAAATTATTCTCTCCTAACAAGTAACATGAAAGAAAGAGATTGTCTTAACCTGGAGGTTTAGAGTTGGTTATACAATAAATTGGAGGGATTCTCACCACAAGGGCCATGTGTAAAATAATATAGTTTCACATAAGATTATATTTTTATCAGATTATAAGCTTCTGATAAGCTGCCCTTTAAGTGATGAGAGCAAATGATGAAAAACTAATAAACAAACTTTCAGACTCCAGCATTTCTATACTGTAATTCTCCTGGTATCTTTTTGATGTCTTTCTCTAGTTCAACTGCGAATGATCTGATTACTGTTGTGGTGCAACCCAAGTCCCAAACTGGAAGATCGAGGAAGACTTATCTAAAATATAACCTCGAGTAACTCCCTTATGTTATGTGCCCAAATCCGAGTATGTGTGGACTGGCCCTAAGCTGAATATGTGTTAGTAACACTAACTGTTCCACTTGGTTTATTTCTTTTCCTTCCTAATTAAAGATAATTGTGATTACAAATGATGCAATGCATAGGAACAAATTCTGATCTTCAAAATTCAGATGAGGATAACCCTATCTGTGGGTTTTCCTTGTGATGTTCACAATAGTCAGCTCCAATCTTTATACTGAAATATCAGGGACATGCTGCTTAATTAATTTTCAGTCAGATTTTTCTATGGAGGGTCTTCTTATCTGAGACCCCTACTTTACCCCTCTCTTTCCAAATTAGTTCTAAGTAAGCATTTGGGTCTGAATCTGCCCTGTTTTTATTCCTTTTTTAGCAATGTTCCTCCTCTTCTCTGATGCTTACTGAAAGACAGAAATGTGAAACTTTATCTCAGTGCATGAAGAAGTTAACTGAGACCAGTGATGATCTAATGCTTAGATAGGTTGTCTTTATTGATTGGAAGTATACAGGAGTTCAAACCTGTGTTCGTAGAACTTGTATGTTAGAGGAATTCAGAACTAAGCTCTAACACTGGGGAAGATGGTTTTATGTGGATGGTGCATCCGCTTGAAAATTTTGTTCCTGAGATCTAACAGGTCTGATACATTAAGATATCTGATAGAAAGGAAAAGAGATCGCGTGCTACCTTATATGCCAGTATACAGAATCATTTGCTGGAACTTGACATGGAGTTGTCTTGTTGACGAGAATAGGTGATTCCTGAAATGAAGTGAATTCCAGGATTGAAGAAAGAAAATAGATATATACATGTTTTTTTCGGGTCACTAAGGCCTCTCACCAAAATTCCATGTTACCTTCTGTTAGATGAAGGTAACATTGACTTACTCAGCAGCTTATGTTAGTAATGCAGTTTAGAACTTGTGCAATTGTGCTTGAAAAATTGTCAACTCTTTGTATGAAGATATTACATCATTAAATTTCCCTACATGTGTTTTTTTCTTATCATATAAAGATGACCTTCCCCTTGTACGTTTTTCCTTATATGCGCCTTAATCCTACTTTTCTTCTGTATAGGGAATTCAATGAAACTGCCAATGAAGCTCAGATAAGAACAAAACAAATTCCACCATCACTTCCAAGTAGGGATGCATGTGAAAGTTTTTCACAATCAAATCATCGGTTACTGATCCTGGTATTCAATCTCGCCTCTGTTTAACTTTTAAAGGAATGTAGATTTACTGTTTAGCATTGAAATTGTTGAAGCTCCTTGTTCATCTTCCATCCAAACACATTGTGGTTTAACTTTCTTGTTTAACTTTAATAAGAATTAAACCTTACCCGATAAGGATTCATAGAATCAGTGCACGTCTTGCTATAAAAGATCTGCAGTCATTTGGTGTTGTCATGGTGCCTATGTGTAGAGAGAGAGAACTCTCATTGTGCAGACATTTTAACTGACTGAGATGGGAAAAAATTCTTCACAAACCAAAAATATTTAAATATATTGTATGTTTATAAATTTAGCGTCATAAAGTGCCCAGGGTAATTAAAATGAGGTACTATGGTGTTTCATTATTTCTTCTTTATCATGATTATAAATAGTGATCATTCCTGGGATAATGTTGAAGAGAGTTTTAATTATGTCATAACCAAGAAGTACGGTGATACATGTACAATCGACTTGCTAGTTCTACCCAGTAAGTCTGGAGGAAGCTGCTCTCAAGTGTATTTTAGGAAAGGACAATTTGGTTACACTTGGATTTGTTTGCGTTTTTCTACTGTGTAACATGCTTTATACAGGGGTTCAATGCAACACTTACTGAACCACTAGATTTCTGTGTTTTTCTAATGTACAACATGCTCTATACAGGGTTTCTATGCAACACTTACTGAACCACTAGATGCTCATGGTAGAAGAATAGACCAGTTCACAGAAATGCAGCATCAGTTGCATCCGGATATTAAAGATCCACTAAAGAAGTTATGCAATGATCCGAGGACTACTGTTGTAGTTTTTAGTGGAAGTGAAAGGAATGTTTTAGACAAGGTAATCTTATTTTACCACAATATCCCTAAGCTTTAGCAAATCTACTTTCATATGTTGACTGATTACTCCCGCAGATTTTTGGAGAATATAATATGTGGTTGGCAGCAGAGCATGGCATGTTTTTACGTTCTACTCAGGGAGAATGGATTATTACAATGCCAGAAAATTTTCACAGGGACTGGGTTGACAGTGTTAAGGTGCATTTTATAGTACTTTTAATTTCACAAATGACTTGTCTATATTTATGTTGATAAAACTAAAAGTTAAGGTTCTTGTACATCAATCCAGAATGTTTTCGAGTATTTCACTGTGAGGACGCCCCGTTCTTACGTCGAGCTCCGTGAGACTTCAGTTCTTTGGAACTACAAGTACGCAGGTAACTTTCCTACACTTATCACTTTTATAAGCAATAATATAATTTAATTACTCTGATCTAGTAATCTTGCTTGCATTTCCCAAAATTCATGGCCACTGTAGATTATGAGTTTGGGAGGAAACAAGCAATAGATATATTGCAGCATTTGTGGACAGGTCCCATCTCGAATGCTTCTGTTGATGTAGTTCAAGGTGGCCGCTCAGTTGAGGTCCGGGCATCTGGGGTAACCAAGGTGCATGTCTTTGTTATTTTTTAAATCTTTGTTCCTGTTGCATAAAATGTGGTAGAATTGAATGATTATGCATCTCCATTTCTTTAATCAGGGTGCAGCTATTGAGCGTATAATGGAAGATATTATTCGTCACAATGATTTTAAATCTCCTGTAGACTTTGTCTTCTGTATCGGCCACTTTTTGCCGAAGGTATATGTTCTCTTTCAACTATATCATTTTTCTCTTCATTTGACCAATTCAGGTATAACAAGCTCTTGAGTAAGAAAATGTAAAATGACAGTGAAAATATGAGATGCATGATTCACATTTTGTTTGTCAAACATTTACAAAATAAGTTTATTTTGCTCCTCCTGTTCAATCTTCTCCATTCCTGTACATCTCAATTACATCAAAAAAGAGGCATCAACTTACATGAACAATATGACTACATGAGCCGTGCTATGTACTCTTTGGATTCTTAATGCATAAGTTACACCACTACTACCATTTCTTATGTCTGTTAAAGCAACACCGAATACGTTCACCAGTTTTGATCATGAAATTAGCGACTTTTCTTCTATATTCATTTGCTTAGATGCAATCTTGAACTACACATGCTCTTAAAAAAACGAGGAATAAATATTATATGTTCTGCTTCGGTGATAACGTTGCATTGTTAAATTCTGTTAGAGTATGAAAGTTAACTGTTAAGGGAACAGATTCAAGGGCTTGTGTCAATGCATGTGTAAGTACAACAACCTAGTTTTTGATTATTTATATAATTTTTACTCAGGATGAAGATATCTATACCTTTTTTGAGCCACACTGTCAAGAACGTAAAACAAGAATCTCCTCATCCTGTCCTGTCAATGAATTGGCTTCTAAGACCATTTGTTGCAAGGGGAATGGGAATGGAACTGACGGGCGTTCTGCAATGCTTAAGAAACAAGCAATCCGCAAGGTTTCACATGTTCTTGATCTTAATAATGAGAATTATTTCTCATGTACGGTTGGGCCAAAGAGGCTGTCAAGTGCCCGATATCTTCTTAATTCATCAGCAGACGTCGTCTCTCTTATGAAGGAACTTGCGGAGTCACTACATAACTAGCCATACATTGTCTTTGCTTCTCATAGTACTGCTAATCTGAAGGGTTAAAAAGTCAAGAATGAGAATTTTGGTAAGTGATCTCTGCCATACTTGGCAAAAGATAGGAAAAGTGGTATAAATATATGTAGACTTGGTCACTCGGGCTTCTGTTGTGTTGTGTGGTACTCATTATAGTTGAAATGGTTAATGATACATGTTCCTTTTTGACAATTACTGCTATGTTTTGTTGAAAAACAATCTCATTTAGCCTTGAACTTTCGGGTATAATCTGAAGTTTGATTTAATAAACTTCTGAAATCAGTCTGGCGATGGAGTCAAACAAAGATAACTCTCCTATCTTGAGGTGTGTGAGTTGTGCAGTCTGAATACTTGTACGAGTTGAAATCCACTCTCTGTTCAATCTTGCATCAGTTGTTAGGTAGTTTTGTCTTAATTCGTGTCATTTTTAACTTGGCACGTTGAGGTACATGCGTTAATATATTTGATTGAAGTCCACTCTTAGCTAGTAGAAAATCGACGTATTTTGGCATGAATCATTTAGCAATAATCTTGTTTTCCACAGGTTTCGGAATGGGAGCGAAAGGCATGGGAAAGAGATATACATAGATATTGCAAGCCTACAAATCATCTGTGCTAGCTGATGAGTAACTAATCTCATTCTAGAACACAATGATAATACAAGTTGGCAGTGCTGGGAGTAGTTTTCTTCTCAACATATTCCATTTTGCACTTTAAACTATGTATGTATCTTACTCATCTAATTTTGCTTAATTAAAAGCTAAAAATAGCATTTATTTTTAAATAAATCTCGACAAGAAATAAGTGCGGCTGCTTGACGAGAGTGACTCTGTGGAAATCCGGGATGTAATCAAATTAGGACAAATAGACTTTAGTTTGGTAGATAAAATTAATTTGTGTATTTCATTCCCTTTTCTATTAAGTCAGGAACCACAGCCTTTCTTGTGCAAGAAAAATTTATTTTGGTTCAATCATGACATAACAGTACTACAAAGAGAAAAGACAAGTAAGATGAAAAGTTTGAAAATCTAGTTTAAAAAGGTTTTCAACAAAGCTATATACATGGTATCCTTGAAATTGCATAAATCAAATATTGGTCCCGTATCCCACCCGATTGGGCTTAGCATATATACATTGATCATCTTGGATTTTGATCAAAGGAAAATGTGAGGTTGTACAATTCATCAATACATGGTCAATACATGAACTTTTTGAACAACAGTACATAATCCGAATTTTTTTTTAAAATATTTCCAAATAAATGGGGCGTTATTTTATTAATCCACAAAATTGATTGATTGATTCATTTCATTAATGCGAAAACAACCATAACACCGCAACACTCAACATTTGAATTGGAAACGATATTGGGTAATCTGGTATTTCTTTTTTATAAATATTGTGATAGCTTTTGATTTTGTGGTTGGTATGTTTTACAATTTCGTCAGAGTGGATCTTGGATGTACGTAATAGCGGAGATATCGAAAACCGAGTATATAGCGAAAATGTGGGTCAAATGTTTTTTTAGCGACTATGTTGATGAGTATATGATAGAGGGAGGATATATAGTATATAACTTAGAATTCATGCACGCCTTGGATAGTTGGATTGTATCAACTGGTCCATTTCAAGCAAGCCCCATCTCGTTAGTGGACTTACATATCACTAGATGGAGTCATGAATAATAATATTACAAATACTCAGTTCACAACGTAAACTAGTTTCTAGTCAACTAGCAAGGCCATAAGCTAAGGTACGTAGAGCTATCTATTCAACCTTACCGGCTGAAGTTATGGTCGACATTCGCTAATTACGAGAAATATACAAGAGGCGTTGGATACACCAGAGGAATGAGAAATTAGACCGAAATTGAAGGTATAAGAATGGAATTTAATAAGAATTAAACTGAAATCCAAGAAATTTTATGGGAAGTTCTCAGTTTACGTCCTTGTTATTTCAAACACTGTTATTCAATGCTATCAAACTGTTAATTCAAATATTATTATTTCACGATTAAAGTTTTGAATTCAACATGTTAACCGAACACAACTATAATTATCAATTATCCAATTATATAATTCTAGCGTATAATCCCGTGCGATCACGAGTTATCTAGTCAAGTGTTAAATGGTTTATTTTATATATATATATATATATATATATTTCAATTTATTTATCTTTCAACTATAATGGCCTTTGTGTTATTTCCAATTGAAAATTAATTTTTTATTTATATTATCTTAAGAGATTAAAAAAGTTAATAACTAAATTTTTTATTTTCTTAAAAGCTTTGAATTTCTTTTTCATTTTCCCTTTAATTCGTATAGATGTAAATTTCGTTTATATATCCCCACTTAGTAAGTGTACATGTTAATTAATAACAGGCGAAATATATGGAGGGTTTCTGCTGACACTTCCATTAGTAGAATTTTTGGCTATGATGGGAGTGTGCAAGTGTTGTAGGATATGTAATTTTACCTTTAATTATACGGAATTAACGTGTTTCTAAATTAATTTTATGTATATATTTATTTTTTTGGAAAGTTTAAATAATCTTTTTTGGAAGGTGTTAATCAACCAACCAAATTATCCTATGTTTAAAAGTTTTAGTTTTTTTATGCTAAAAACTCCATTTAACAATTTTTATAGTTGTTATAGTATTATAGAAGGCATATATATTCTCAACAGTTGAGTTTACTATATTTGAATTTCTTTTTCATTTTCCCTTTAATTCGTATAGATGTACAATTCATTTATATATTCCCACTTAGTAAGTGTACTCCTTTTTTTTATGAAGATCGGCTATGTAGACATGTCTCCTACAAAGTAAATAGAAAAAATTTAGTGAATACTGAAGGTGTTGATAATAGTAACTTAATTGAATTATTATATATTAATTAATAACATGCGAAATATATGGAATGTTTCTGCTGCATTAGTAGAGTTTTGGCTATGATGGAAATGTGCAGTGTTGATAGTTATGTAGGATATGTAATTTTACCTTTAATTATATGG
The DNA here is from genome assembly GCF_009905375.1 of Apium graveolens. NCBI lineage: Eukaryota > Viridiplantae > Streptophyta > Magnoliopsida > Apiales > Apiaceae > Apium > Apium graveolens. The sequence goes on from NC_133653.1 coordinate 60,502,802, forward strand.
AATTAAAGTGTTTTTAAATTAATTATATATATTTTTTTATTTTTATGAAAAGTGTTAATAATCGTTTTTGAAATGTGTTAATCAACCAAACAAATTATGCTATATTTTACTTATAATAGTATAGTATAGATAAGTATATTAGCATAGTGGTACGAGCTCTTAACTTCCTGCAGACATAACAAGATCATGAGTTTAAATCTGGGATGTACGTGTATTGTAACTATATATGAAAAAAAAACTAACCACCCTATAGTCAACTTTATATATAATGCAAAAGCTACAAGTTGTTAAAATACATTAGGTCAACTTTATATATATGTAAAAGCTTGGAGTTTTTAAAATACATTAGGTATAGCCTAGAAAATATCAGGATATATAATTGGTACACATATTTACCTTTTTCTCTTCATCTAAAAATAAAATTTATTTAGAAAAATATACGCACACTAATGTTGTTTACACTAAAATGGAGGTGATTGAATATGTTTTGTACATTTAAATAAGTGGTCTAGGGGGAAGATTTAAGTGATTTACATTTAATCTAGGTATAAAGTTTAAGTGATTTATATAGAATACAACTCAGTTTTGTATTGCTAGATTTATTGAATTCATATCAATCACATGTTATCTGTAATATAGGTAATAAGTAAATTTTTATATTACTCCAAAAATCCAACTAACACAATATATTTTAGGAAAAAATTTAGATAATCATCTATTATTGACTATATTTATTGAATCAAATTTTCATATAATTTTTCCTAGCTGGTATTAAATATATAACATTATATTTGTTGAATCAATTTTTTACTTGGATATATATATATAACTATTAGAGCATTTGTACAACTCATAATTAAAATATTTATAACCGGTCAATTTAGCCGGCTAATATAATATATAACATTTGAGATACTTCTAAGAGCATGAGAAATCATTAATTTAAAATTTTACGTATCATTCCTTAAATAAATAAAAAATCTAGAGATTTTGTCAAATAATCGGCAGTCGGTCTTAACCTTTAGAAAAAATTAGCCAACCAAAAACTATTGACTTTATTTGTTGAATCTGTACAAACTCGTATAATACCAAATTAAAATACTATATTCTATTTATAAAGTTATAATATTTATAACATGAGAAATTGCCAAAATACCTTTTTTTAGGAGGGAACCGCCCTAATTACCCATTGTCTGCACAACCTGACTTATTTACTCACTACGTGAGGGGCACGTTTTTCAAGATTGGAAATATAAACCAAACACTACATTCCACTCCTAGTCTCTCCCCTACCCCGTCCCCCAATTAATTATGTATCTACGTCTTCTTGTATCTCTCGAATTCTGGTTACCGCGAATTAAGTTTATCTCTCTCCTTCAACCAAGTATAGGTAATACATATAGTAGTCCAACAAAGCATATGACTACATTGGTCAGGTTGAATCCACAACATAAAGTTGCAATTATAAAGGCTATTGGCTTACAAATATATTTCACTTTCTTCTTCACCACTCCGTCTCCGTAACTAACTTCTTTTATGCTCATAGCTGTAATTTTACAATTCTATTATGGTATCAGAGCTAGACATGACTAATTACGATTCGATAGATACTACATTTTCTTCGTATTCTTCGTTATTCATTTTGAATTGTTACAGCATCTACGATCTCCATTGACGACATTTTCAAACCTTAATTTTCAGGTTTTCTCATTTTTTTATCAATTTTCACGAGTATTCGTTCTCTGAATCTTCGATTCATAGTAATAGAACCGTAATAGTTTGATCAGATGTGGTCGTTAAATCGTCAATTAGACTTGTTTCCGTAAACAAATTGACATTTTATCAAACAGTTTATATACATTCAGTCATGTTGAAACATGCTTCTATAAACGTTGTTCATGCTTTGTCTTCAAATAGTCATTCAGATGATGTTGTTGATGATAATAATGAACATGAACAGGTTACATAACAATTTTACAATAATATAATAGTAGATAGCAATGCACATCCTTTGTTTCTTCATAAGAATGATCATTTAGGCTTGCTTTTACTTGCTAAAAAACTCACTGGTCAAGATAACTATGCATCTTGGAGTAGATCTATATAGATTGCTCTAAATGCTCGTAACAAATTTGTTTTGGTAAATTGAGTTTATCCGAAGCCAAAATCAGATTCACCGTTGTGTGCACAATGGGAGAGAGTAAACGATTTGGTTATAACCTGGATTCTCAATTCGGTTGCTGATGATATCAGATGGATTGAACTATGTAACCACTGCCAATGAAGTCTGAAATGAATTGAGAGAAAGATTTTCTGGTGTTAGTGGACATAGAATTTTTCAAGTGTAAAGATATTCACAGTTTGGAGCAAGGCAACAAATCGGTAGAGGTTTATTTTCATAAACTGAAAGGCTTATGGGATGAGTATGATGTACTTGAGCCGACTGTTGATTGTGTATTTGATGCACATAAAATTCAGACTGGAAGAGACCATGAGAGAAGGCTGCTGCAATTTTTAATGGGACTTCATAAAAAAAAAATTATAATACGTGGTCAAATTCTTATGATGGTTCCATTACCTACGGTTTCACATATTTATGCCTCTATCAAATAGGATGAAAAGACCCGCCAAGGTCATCAGACCGTTTCTTCCCTTGTTAGTCCTTTTGTTAATACTTTAGCAGCAACAACATATTTTCCTAATCCTGTTGCTGGTTTTAGGAGGTCTTTTACTCCTAATGCAGTTAATCCAGTCATTAAAAGCTCACATTATAAGTACAATGGACATAACAAAGAGAATTGCTTCAAATTATCGTTTACCCTCCTAATTGGAAAAAAGAAGAAAGAGATTAATACTGCAACACAAGGCAACTCATCACAGTTTAGAACATTTCCTAAACAGCCACAAGCTAATTTTGCTTTGACTGGATCTTCTAGTTCTTCTCCTTATCAGATAAATCAAATGCAGAATCAGATAAATCAGATAAGCCAAATGATGAGTTTTTTATGGGAAGCACAAAGAGTACAGGAAGTCTAGAAGATCACTTGGCTGGGATGATAATTACTTTGCGGGCTGGTCTTATTATTTTTGAGACATCTGCTTACGTTTGGTTGGTGGATATAGGAGCCATGAATCATATATGTTGCTCATTTGATTTGTTGACCAATGTTTAAAATCTTGTGCAGCCTATCAGCTTGGCACTGCCAAATGGCATCACTATCTTAGTTACACAAACAGGTACATGTGATGTCCATCCTAATCTTCAGTTGCAGAATGTATTGTTTGTGCCTACTTTTGGCTATAATTTATTTTTTATTTCCAAGTGGCTAGCAGAAGGTAGTGTGATTTTTCTTCCTGCACATTGTGAATTTTATGGTTCTCGATCTATGGTTATTTTGATTACTGGGAAGTTGATTGAAGGTCTTTATCATTTAGATTATTATTTGCCAAGTAGGATTGATCCTTGTAATTCTCAGCTCGTGAATAGTATCATTTCTAAAAATCAACTCAGTGCACGATGGCATTTACGTTTAGGGCACGCTTCCACTGATGTTTTATATCAAATTTCTGACATCAAGAACACTATCTTGGACAAAGCAATCAAAGTTGTCCTATTTGTCCTATTTTAAAATAAACTAAGTTTCCATTCTCATTGACTGTTGGTCATGCTGAGAAGGCTTTTCAGCTTGTCAATATCGACTTTTGGGGTCCTTATTCCCCAAGATACATCAAGGATGTCGATATTTTCTCACTTTGGTGGATGATCACACACGAACAGCTTGGACTTTTCTATTTCCATACAAATAGTTTGTGTTTAATCAAATTCGAGATTTTCTGGCAACTGTTGAAACCCAGCTTGACATTAAAGTTCAACAAATTCGTAGTGATCATGGAACTGAATTCTTTAATACTATCATGAATTCACTATTATCGGATAAAGGGATTTTACATCAGGCTTCTTGTGTTGGCACACCTTCTTAAAATGGTCGAGTGGAACCCAAACATCGACATCTTTTATCTGTATCTCGTGTCATGCATTTTCAATCAGGCATTCCTATTCAATATTGCGATGAATGTATTCTGACGACTACTTACATTATCAATCGGTTGCCCACGCCCATTCTTGGCAATAAAATTCCGTTCGAATGTTTGTATGGTAAAGTTCCTGATTACACAAAATTTCGTGTGTTCAGTTCTTTATGCTACTCTTCTGTTTATGATAAAGATAAGTTTAGTCCTCATAATATACGTTCGATTTTTCTGGGTTACCCACTTGATCATCGAGGTTTCAAACTTTTAAATCTCTCGACTAACGAGATTTTTTTATCACGACACGTTGTGTTTCATGAAACTCGTTTCCCATTTCATGATGCTACTTCAGGGATTTCTCAAATAAATCCATATCATTTACATCATTGGTTAGAAAATTCAACTGATTTTGACGTTCCTTTTGGGGTTTCTCCTGCTCATTCAAATTTTATTTTCCATTCATTTATTGTTTCTGGGTCTCTTACTTTGGACCTTGTGCCTACTTCTTCCTTTATTGATTGGCAAACTTTGTCACCTGATGAAGATAGTCTTGTTACTTTATTACATGATCATACTTTGGCCAATGATAGTCATGATTCTTTGCTTCGGAAATCCAACAGAGACCGTAAGCCTCTTGTTTGGTGGACAGATTATCTGGTCAACACTGTACAAGGCTCTACGAATGTCAAATATCATATGTCCAATTTTCTTTCTCTTGCTTCTTTTTCTCCTACACATGTTGCTTTCTTCAGTCGTATTATTCAACATCATAAACTTAAATCATTTGCTCAAGCAGTACGGGATCCACGTTGGATAACAGCCATGAACAAGAAATTGGATGCCCTTGAATCTAACCACACATGAAATTTGATCCCTCTTCCATCTGGTAAGCAAACAATTGGATGTAAATGGTTGTTCAAGATCAAATACTTGGCCAATGGTTAAATTGACAGATTCAAATCTCGTTCGGTGGCCAAAGGGTATACTCAAGAACCTGGTGTTGATTTCCATGACACATTTGCTCCTGTTGCGAAAGGGGTTACTATTAAATCAGTCATGGCCATTATAGCATCTAAGAATTAGCCTCTTTTTCAACTGGATATTAACAACACCTTTCTTCATGGAGATCTTAGTGAAGAGGTCTATATGAATTTACCACAAAGCTATATTATCAATTCTGATTATATGCATCTCGTCTGTCAGTTGGTTCGCTCTATATATGGTTTACGCTAAGCCTCTCGTCAGTGGAACAAGAAAGTGTCATATTTTTTGTTGGTTCTTGGATTCACACAGTCTTTGGCATATTATGCATTGTTTACTCATCAATAAGGTGTTTTCTTCACAGTGGATGTCATTTATATTGATGATATTTTGTTAAATGGTAATTCTACAGATTTATCACTTATGTTAAGGATGCTTTATATTCCAAGTTTAGCATCAAAGACTTAGGGCGAGCTAAATATTATTTGGGACATTAGATTTTTCAGACAAATTCAGGTTTACTTTAAGCCAACAAAATTTTATTCTCGACATGCTTTCCCACACTAATTGGCTTGATTCTAAGCCACTCCCTATTTCACTGGATCAACATACTAAACTCTTTGATAATAACAAATTTGGTACCCTCATCAAGAACCCATCTCTTTATCGAAGCCTGGTTGGCAAGCTCTTATATTTGACCTTTACTCGTCCTAACATCAGCTATTCCGTTAATTTACTTAGTCAATTTATGCAAACTCCTCCCGATAAGCATTTAGTTGCTTTATTCAGGGTCCTTCATTATTTGAAGTTTATTGCTGGCATGGGCCTTTTCTTTCCAGTTAACACGCCTTTGAGACTCAAAGGCTATTGTGATAGTGACTGGGGATGATGCACTATCTCTGGTCGATCAGTCACTGGTTTCTTGTTGCAATTAGGTTATTCTCTTATTTCCAGGCAGGCGAAGAAATGGACTGTAACTTTTTAGAGCACTATTGAAATTGAGTACCGAGCATTAGCCTCGATTACTACTGAAGTTATGTGGCTTAAGTATTGTTAAGACTTACATGTTTGTTAGATATATTTGATAATGTCATGTGTAATATGATTTGTGTTTAGTTTTCAGATCTTACCTAACAGGACAAATCAGTACTTAACTGGAAATCAGCACTTATACTGAAGACAGAACTTAAGATTTCAGAACTTAAGTTATCAGAACTTAAGTTATCAGAAGATATTTATCAGGAGATAATATCAGGACTTAAAGAGACTTTCAGATAAGGCAGGTGGCTGATTGAAAGGAAAGAAGATTGAGACTAAGACATGAAGAAATATGCATGAAGAAAGAATTCTATGAAGAATAGAATACTTGAAAGAAAAGATAACTAGTTGATATATTTTAGGAAGCAGAATTATATTCCATATTAATTAGAATTTATCTTGTAACTGTGTAGTATATAAACACAGGCATAGGGTTTACACTATATGTGTTATCATTAATCGAAGTTATTATTCTTTGTAACCCTAGCAGATATGTTAATACACAAACAGTTTAAGATCCAAAAACAATCATGTCTGAAGAAGAAACTCCAACCAAGCCCACCAAAACTGAAGAACCTCCAAAAACCATAACTCATATTCGATATGAGACTATAAGAGTTCCCATATTCAAACCTTCTGAGTATTCCATATGGAAAGTGAAGATGGCTATGTTTCTGAAAGCTACAGATCCAGAATATCTCGACAGGATTTATGAAGGACCACATATGCCAACCAAACTCTCTGTGGAAGTTGCAGGTCAGCCAGCAAAGTCTGTACCAAAGGAGAAAAGTGATTACACTGCTGAAGATATCTCATTGATTGCAAAGGATGCAAAGGTAAGACACTAGTTGCATAGTGTCATTGATAATGTCATGTCAAACAGGGTAATTCAATGCAAGACTGCAAAAGAGATATGGGATGCTTTGGAAACAAGGTGTCAGGGAACTGATTCAATTAAGAAGAACAGGAAGAATATACTCACTCAAGAGTATGAGCACTTTGACTCAAAGCCTGATGAGTCATTAATTGATTTATATGACAGATTTGTCAAACTCTTGAATGATTTGTCACTAGTTGACAAAGAGTATGATATTGAAGATTCAAATCTTAAATTCCTGTTAGCTCTTCCTGAAAGATGGGATTTGAAGGCCACAATAATAAGAGACAACTATAATCTTGATGAAATTTATGGGATGCTCAAGACTCATGAACTTGAGATGGAAGAAAGAAGCAAGAAGAATGGAAGAAAGTCAAGGACAGTTGCTTTTGTGGTTGAGGAGGAAAGTCCCAAAGTTGTTGCCTCAAAGAAAGGCAAGGGCAAGGCTCTCATCACAAAGTCTGATACTGAGTGATCAAGTTCTGACAGTGATGATGACTCAGAAACTGAAAGTATACCTGAGATGGACCCTGATGAGGAGATGATGAAGTTGTGTGCTCTTATGGTGAAAGGAATCACAAAGATTGCATACAGGAAATTCAGGAGAGGAAAGAAGTTTTCCAGGAAAGGTGCAAGTTCTGATAAGAAAGGTTTTAGAAAATCTGAAGGCAAAGGAGGAAAGTCTGACAGAGGAGATTACTCAAATGTTAAATGCTACAACTGTGGTGAGAAAGGCCACATATCTCCTGATTGCAGAAAAGGGAAAAATGACAAAGGCAAGGCTCTTGTCACAAAGAAGAAAAGCTGGTCAGATGTTTCAGATTCTGAGGATGAGGAAAACTATGCCTTGATGGCAAATGTTAATAGCAGTTCTGATACTGCTGACTTAAAGGTACCTCAAACTACTTATGCCTTTCATACTGATGATATTACTGAGTTGAGAAGATATCTTTAAATCATGTTCATTAGTTATAAAGATCAAACTTTAACATGTGAAAGATTAACTTCTGAAAATCTTGCTTATAAAAAGAGGAATGATTATTTAGAAAAAGAGTTAGTCATGTTCCATCAAACTTAGAAAGATAGAGATGATGCCTTTTATGTTAGGGATGAAGTGCTAAAAATAAATGAATCTCTAAAAACTGAGTTAGAAAAGGAAAGAGAAATTATCAGGACTTGGACTAACTCTGGTAAAGCAACTCAAGATATTCTTAGTAGTGGAAACTGAAAAGAGGGCTTAGGTTATGGAGATGATAAGAACAGTAAGGGAACTGTAGAAACTGAGCCTATAGTTGTTAAACAAAAACCAAAGGTAAATCCTGATAAGTTTGTAACTGCAAAGTCTGAAATTGAGAAATCAGAAGTTAAGGAGAAAGTAACTTCTGACAAACCTAAACAGGATAAGCCAACTGAAGTTTGAAAGGAATATGTCCTAAGTCCAATCATGTATGAGGATTTAGGAATAACTTTTTATATAATCTTTTTGATTTCATTGATTTTAATAAAAGACTTGTTTTGTTTTTATTACGGGCTCTATCTATTTAAGTGTTTAAATAAGATATACCATAGTTTAGAGTAAAGCTTTTTATGGATTATGATGAGATCATAATAGTGAGACCTAAAAAGATGATAACTCTAAACTTAAATAGTTCCTGGTCATAGGATTACTAACTGGTAATTAATAATCCGCAAATATCGGTACATACTATGCTTGCTTCATTATGAAGGATGTCTGTTCTCATAGACATTTGTGTGGTGACACTATAGCTAGTATGTAGGTGCTTATTAGAGAATAAGTTCACTGAACATGACTCGCCCAGCTGAACAACTGATGGAGTTCACTCACGTGTCAGCAGTTGTTCACATAGTGATAGTTGTACAAGTATCCTTAGACTTGAGGTCATCATAGTCATCTTGTGTATACTGAACTATGTTTTGGTTTAGTTCTTAGTCTCCAGGGACAATTATTAGGGCTCTTCTGGGTATAGGAATTTGTAGACGAAGATAGTGTATGATCAATAAAGGATCTACCCCTTCCAGTGAAGGAAGCGAATGTTCAAGGCTGATCCACTTATGTTAGTTCAGGAATCTCTGGCCAGAGTGAATGAAATTAGAAAGGAGTTTCTAATTTGCATAGAACTACGCATAGTAAATGGTAAGCAAGTGATTAAATTAGATAGGCTTGACACGAGATCCATGCCTTGTATTTAATCGGGACATTGTAGGGTAGAAGGAGTTTATTGTACGGTAACTATTCACTGAATAGGTTCTTGGTATTCTAAGCAGTGAATTCGTATTATCCGGATAGTCGCGATATGCTGAGAAGTATCCCTCACGATGTAGAATAAATGTGATTAATTAATTAATCATATTTAATAAATTAGAGAATTTATATAAATAATGATAAAATAGTTTTATTATTATTTATTTCTACTACCGACTTAATATTGAACCTACAGGGTCACACCATAAAAAGAGAATGATTTAATGGTGGAGGAATTAATTAATAATGGCTAAATAATTATTTATTTGTGAAATAAATAATTAATTAATTGGCAAATTTAATAATTGATTAAATGAGATTTAATTGATTATAAATTAATTAAGAAAAGTTCTTAATATTATTAATTAAAGGATTTAATTTTTGGAAATTAAATCAAGAGAGAGAATTATTTCTAAAGTGTTTAGAAAAAGGATTAATAATTAAAAGGTGTTTTAATTATTAATGAGAATAATAAATGGGATAATAATAATATTATTTATGGGAAAATTTCAGCTGAAAATTTTGCCTATAAATACACTATTATAGACCCTAATTTTATTCTAACCCGAAAATCCAAAAAGTTTGGAAAACTCAATTCTCTCCACCTCCTTCCTCCTCCTTAACATCGTTTTCTTGGTGGATACCGGTGGAGTGCTTCACACTTGAGGAGCAACTGCTAAGGATCTCTGATCGTTGTCTCCGAATTATTTTAAAAGGTTAGATTCGATCCCTCGAATTTTTATTCGTGATCTGTATGCTTTTATTTGGATTTTGTATGTGTAAAAGTGTTCTGCCATGCCCCCGCTGCGTTTAAAATCCAACAAAGTTAACATAGGCTTAATGACAAAGAAACAGCTTAAGCATAAGCTGAAAGATGTTAAGAATGTAAACAAGGTAAAGCCACCTAGGAAAAATAGGAATGGAAAGGAAGGTGTGAACAAAAGTAACAATTATAAGCCCGTTTCTAATGCTCCTATAAAAACATGTCATAACTGTGGAAATTCTAACCATCTGGCTTCTTTTTGCAGGAAGAATAAGAATATAAACTCCTTACCCTCTAAGTCAGGAGTTAAGAGTCAGTCTGTTAGATATAAGCCACAAAATCCTTGTTTTTATTGTGGTAGTTTATGGCATTCCATTAATACTTGTAAGAAATATCATAGTTTGTACTATGATTATTATCAAATAAAACCTTCTATAAAGAAAGTTATCATTATTTCTTCTAGTGTAAGTTCTGACACAAAGTCTGATATTGCAAATTCTGATAAGAAAACTGTTAACATAAACTCTGATGTTAAATTCGCTGCAAATGTTAACAAACTTAAAAAGGCCAAAGGATCCAAACAAGTCTGGGTCCTTAAAACTAATCATTAGTGGTCTTTGTGATTGCAAAGCAACAGGAAAATATCCTAGTTCTGGACAGTGGATGTTCAGGACATATGACTGGAAATAAAGCCCTGCTATCAGACTTGTAGAGAAAGCTGGCCTAGGTGTTTCTTATGGAGATGGCAACATTGGAAAAACTCTGGGATATGGCAATATCAATCTTGGGAATGTCATCATTGAAAAAGTAGCTCTGGTCTCAGGACTTAAACACAATCTGCTAAGTGTGAGTCAAATCTGTGACAGAGGTTATCATGTGGATTTCTTTGAAGAACACTGTGAAGTTGTAAGCAAATCTACATGCAAAGTTGTTCTGAAAGGATACAGGCATGGTAACATTTATGAAGCCAAGCTTTCAACAAGTACTAAGGGTTCTGCAATCTGTCTGTTAAGTAGAGCATCAATTGAAGAAAGCTGGGATTGGCACAAGAAACTCTCTCATTTAAATTTTAACAATATAAATGAACTGGTCAAGAAAGATCTTGTGAGAGGACTACCAAAATCAGTATTTGCTCCTGATGGCCTTCATGATTCATGTCAAAAGGAAAAACAAAGAAAATCTTCATTCAAGAGCAAGACTGAATCATCAATTCTTGAGCCTTATCACCTACTACATGTTGATCTATTTGGTCCAGTTAATGTCATGTCTATTGCAAAGAAGAAATATGTTATGGTCATAGTGGATGAGTTCACCAGATACACATGGGTGTATTTCTTGCACACAAAAAGTGAAACGGCATCTATCTTGATTGATCATGTCAAGCAACTGGATAAATTGGTCAAAGATTCTGTGAAGATCATAAGAAGTGATAATGGCACTGAGTTCAAGAATTTGATTATGGAAGAGTTCTGTAAAAACCATGGAATAAAGCAGGAATTTTCTGCTCCTGTAACTCCACAGTAAAATGGAGTTGTTGAAAGAAAGAATAAAACTCTTATTGAAGTTGCACGAATTATGCTTGATGAAGCAAAGTTGCCAACCTACTTTTGGGATGAAGCTGTGCAGACTGCTTGTTTTACTCAGAATGCAACATTTATCAACAAGCATGGAAAAACACCATATGAGATGGTGAAGAAAAAGAAGCCAAATCTGAATTATTTTCATGTATTTGGATGCAAGTGTTTTGTTCTTAAGACTCATCCTGAACAGCTATCCAAATTTGATCTAAAAGCTGATGAAGGAATTTTTGTTGGATATCCACTTTCTACAAAAGCCTTCAGAGTCTACAATTTAAGAACAAGGGTTGTCATGGAATCTATCAATGTCTCTTTTGATGATAAGAAGATTATTGGACTTGAAGATTTCAATGATCATTATCAGCTGAGATTCGAAAATGAAGTTTTAAATTCTGATTCTGTAAATCCTGACAGTCTAAATCCTGATACTGCAAACTCTGATGGATTAAACTCTGATATTATTGAAAATGTGGTGACTACGCCTAAAGAAAATGCACCTATACAGGGGGAGCATACTGAAGATTCAACAACATCTCAAGGAGCATCAGAATCTACAACAGGCTCTTCAAGTTCTGATTCGTCAAGTTCTGATGGGCCAAGTTCTGATAATTCTGGAAACTCATGTTTTGATATTTCTGGAAACTCAAATTCTGAAGGATCCAACTCAGAGAGCATAATTTCAGGGGGAGCATCAGAAAAAGTTGATGGAGACAGCATGGATCATGGGGGAGCATCCAGTTCTAGAGAAAACCTTCCATCTGCAAGGAAGTGGACTAAAGCACATACACTTGACTTAATTATTGGAAATCCTGATGCAGGTGTCAGAACTAGAACATCTACATCAAATGAATGTCTCTATCATTCTTTTCTTTCTCAGACTGAACCAAAGAAAGTGGAAGAAGCACTTCAAGATGCTGATTGGGTGCAAGCAAAAACAAGGGTTGTCATGGAATCTATCAATGTATCTTTTGATGATAAAAAGATTACTGGACTTGAAGATTTCATTGATCATGATCAGTTGAGATTCGAAAATGAAGATATAAATTCTGATTCTATAAATTCTGATGACCTAAATCCTGATCCTGTAAGTTCTGACGGGTTAAATTCTGATGTCATTGAAACGGTGGTAACTGCTCCAAGGGAAAATGCACCTATTCAGGGGGAGCAAGCTGATGATCATACCACATCTCAAGACTCTCAAGAAGCATCAGAACCTGTCACTGGCTCTTTAAGTTCTGATTCATCAAGTGCCGATGAGCCAAATTCTGATAATTCTGGAAACTCTGATTCTTCAATTCCTGAAGGATCCAACTTAAATTCTGGAATCTCAGAGAGCATAACTTCAGGGGGAGCATCATAAAATGTTGATGGAGACAGCATGGATTATGGGGGAGGATCCAGTTCTAGAGATCAACTTCCATCTGCAAGGAAGTGGACTAAATCACACACATCTGACTTAATAATTGGAGATCCTGAAGCAGGTGTCAGAACTAGAACAGCAACATCAAATGAATGTCTCTATCATTCCCTTCTATCTCAGACTGAACCAAAGAAAGTGGAAGAAGCTCTTCAAGATGCTGATTGGGTGCAAGCAATGCTGGAAGAGTTATTATAAATTTGAAAGAAATAAAGTTTGGACCCTAGTGCCAAGACCAAAGAACAGATCAATTGTTGGCACAAAATGGGTGTTCAGAAACAAAACTGACAGTGATGGCATAATTACAAGAAATAAAGCAAGGCTGGTTGCTAAAGGTTACTCTCAACAGGAGGGTATTGACTATGATGAAACATTTGCTCCAGTTGCTAGATTGGAAGCCATAAGAATCTTTTTGGCTTATGTTGCTCACAATAAGTTTAAAGTCTTTCAAAATGATGTGAAAAGTTCTTTTCTCAAGGGAGAATTGGAAGAAGAGGTATATGTTGAACAACCTCCAGGCTTTGTAGATCCCAAATTTCCCATTCATGTCTGTAGGCTTGATAAAGCACTTTATGGCCTTAAGCAAGCTCCAAGAGCATGGTATGAAACTTTAGCTCAGTTTTCTTCTGGAAAGTGGATTTAACAGAGGGACTATTGATAAAACACTGTTTTATCTCAACCATGGGAAGGACTTACTTTTAGTGCAGATATATGTTGATGATATCATTTTTTGTTCTAAAAATGACAGACTTTGTAAGAAGTTTGCCAAGCTGATGCAGTCAAGATATCAAATGAGTATGATGGGAGAACTTAACTATTTTCTGGGCCTTCAAGTCAAGCAGAATGAAGAAGGAACTTTTATTTATCAATCTAAGTACACCAGAATTTTGTTGAAGAAATTTGGAATGCAAGATTGTTCAAATGCATCCACTCCTATGGCCACTACAACAAATTTGGATAAGGATACTGGTAAATCAGTAGATATTACTGATTACAGAGGTATGATTGGTTCACTACTCTATCTAACTGCAAGTAGACCTGATATCATGTATGCTACCTGTCTTTGTGCAAGATTTCAAGCAGATCCAAGAGAACCTCACTTAACAGCTATGAAAAGAATTTTCAAGTACCTCAAGGGTACAGCTAATCTGGGATTGTGGTATCCTAGAGAATCAGACTTTAAGCTAATAGGTTACTCAGATGCAGATTTTACAGGATGCAAAATTGACAAGAAAAGCACAAGTGGATGCTACCAATTTATTGGAGGCATATTGGTTTCTTGGTTTAGCAAAAAATAGAAGTCAATTTCCACATCAACTGCAGAAGCAGAATATATTGCTGCAGGAAGCTGTTGTGTACAGATTCTTTGGATGAAGAATCAGTTACTGGATTATGGGTATAAAGTTGTTTATATTATATCATATTATAGTTGTATATTTTATTTGGGCCTAGTATACTTCATTTCGAAGTTATACTAGTGGGTTTAGTTTTGAGTTGGAATTTATTGAAAAGAGTTTTAAAAGGAAGTGAAGAATTTATTGATGGAATTTGGAATTCTTGTTTCTAGAACTGTAACCTTAAAAGATCCTGGATTAGTTTGGGGTCATAAATGATAAATATCTTCCGCTGGCATTTGTTTATTAATTAAACAGGTTAATTTGGATTGAAGTTTTATAGTGACTACCAAATCCTCTGACCCCGGATTTGGGGGCGTTACAGCTATTGCAACTGCAGAAGCAGAATGCATTGCTGCAGGAAGCTATTGTGCACAGATTCTTTGGATGAAGAATCAGTTACTGGATTATGGGTTAGAAATTTCTAAAATTCCTATTTACTGTGATAATCAAAGTGCTATTGCTATGACAGGTAATCCAGTTCAACACTCAATGACAAAGCACATCAGCATTAGGTACCACTTCATAAGGGAACATGTGGATGAAGGTACAGTGGAATTGCATTTTGTTCCAACAGATCAACAACTAGCAGATATCTTCACAAAAGCACTGTGTGAAGCTACTTTTACAAGATTGGTAAATGACCTTGGAATGGTTTCAGGTTCTTTCTCTAAATCTGCTTAGTTTATGTTCTGATACATCAGACTTTATGATCAGTATTTACAGATATTACTATCTTTGTATATTCTGTGCTTAAATTGAAATTTACTTAAGTGCTGATTGTTGTCTGATGTGAATTTCTAAACTCTGATAATGATATGAATGTTTCTGTGACTATTCAATCCAATGAGGATAATTGTGCTAGATGCTGACCTAGTAGTCTTTAATATACTAAAGATCCCATGAATGAAGTAATTGTTTATGTGGAAATCTTTTAACACAAGCAAATTCTGATATTGAGCTTAGTTAAGTTTACTTTGTGTATCTTATTACTAAGTCAAAAACTAGAATAAATGCTTCTTATCTGTTATGTTCCGATGTTAGTAAATCTGATTAATGTACTAAGTGCTGATAAGCCTTACTTATCAAAAGAAAAAGAAAAGAAAAGAAATAAATATCAGGTACTCCTTTGAGATCTAGAGTAAAAATGTGGAAGGGAAGACCCAAGTGCATTGCTGGTATTAAGTAATATGCATTAGAAAAGCAAAATAAAATTTTCTTGGTGATTTTTCTCACTCTATGATTACTGGAGAAATACTCTGATAACAACATAAATTCTGATAAGCAGTCGTGACTCACTTACACTGAGAAGCCACTGTAAAATGGAATTTTAAAAGATGCATAAAATGAGCACAAAACAGTTGAGGTGGACTCATGCATGAACTCATTCTAAAGTAGACTTCAGAATATTGACAGATTTTGAGCTAAGTTCTTAGTTATGCCTTATTTCTAAGATTTACTGAAGTGAATCAGACTTTACTCTTTGTCTGATATTTAGCTTAATGCACACACTTACACTCCATATGGATGATGAAAATTACTGTGGTAATAAATGTTGTTTTAGATGAACAGTTTATGTGTCAGATTGCATAAATTCTGAGGACAAGTTCTGATGGAAGTTCTGATGATTAAGTTCTGATGAAACCATATCTGTATTTGTGTAAAGAATTACAGGAATACACATTCACTTTTCGAGTTAAGGAGCCATATTCTGATGACTTTTTAAATCCTGATAATAATCAAGTTTTGATGCTGACGTGGCAGTATTTATTTACTTGGTTTATTTTTGGTCATTACCTGAAAGATAATATTTTTATAGAATATTGGTTTATGTGAGATAAAACAGTCATAATCATTATGGGTTAGTGGTTAGCGTGTATGTCTTGGAAAACTGCATGCATACAGTAATTATTATTATATCTCGTGCCCATTAACTCTGGCATTAGATCTTTTACTGACTGTTATTATTACACATCAGTCTAGGGAGTCGAGGGATCATTATTTTTACTTGTAATTCTTACACAGTCCTCGCGTCCCTTAGTATTCCATTGCCTATTTAAATGACTGATCATTCATTCCAGCCAAAACATCTTTCATTTTCTCACAAACTTACTCTCTTTTTATTCATATCAACAAAAATGGTCTGTTTCAACATGTTTTTGAACTATGAAACCTTTAACATTGAGTTGAGTTGTGATGAATGGCAACAGGAGTGGCATGTCACCGCCATTCCTGATGAGCTTTGGAACTCAGTTCCACAAGAGGTTCACACAGAACTCTTGTTCTTATCAATGGATTATCACCTCCATCTTGATAGGTTGGAAGAAGAAAGGAGAGAAGCTCTCCGTCAGCAAGAACGGATCATCTGACTTGCAGTGCTTTTCGTCAGCAACAGAAGAGTTAGTCGTTAGGTCTTCTTAGGCTAGGACTAAGGCTGTTGATGTTAAGAATCGTAGAATAGGACTATCTTGTAATTATTGCATGTAATTGCTAATGTTAGATATATTTGATAATGTCATGACTAATGTGATTTATGTTTAGTTTTCAGATCTTACTTAAACAGGACAAATCAGTACTTAACTGAAATCAGCACTTATACTGAAGTCAAAACTTAAGTCATCAGTACTTAAGGTTCAGGAGATATTTATCAGAAGATAATATCAGGACTTAAAGGAAACGTTCAGTTAAGGAAGGCAGCTGATTTACAGGAAGAGAAGATCAAGACAAACGTAAGAAGAGATATGCATGAAGAAGGAATTCTATGAAGAATAGAATACTTGGAAGAAAAGATATCTAATTGATATATCTTAGGAAGCAGAATTATATTCCATATCAGTTAGCGATTATCTTGTAACTGTGTAGTATATAAACACAGACATAGGGTTTACACTATAAAGATTATTCATTGTAACCCTAGCAGCTCTCGTGATATTTGTTCATCACTGAGAGAGGACAGTTCCATACTGTAACAGAGTTTATTGTTTTGAATAAAGTTTGTTTTCTGTTACTTGGATTATTAAAGTTCGATTTGATTGTGCTATACACTGTATTCACCCCCCCCCCCCCCTCTACAGTGTGTGTGACCTAACAAGTGGTATCAGAGCCTATCTGTTAACACACAAATAGTTTAAGATCCAAAAACAATCATGTATGAAGTAGAAACTCCAACTAAGCCCACCAAAACTGAAGAACCTCCAAAGACACAAATTCAAAGCCGATGTGAGACTATTAGAGTTCCCATATTGAGACCATCTAAATATCCCATATGGAAAGTGAGGATGACCATGTTTCTGGAAGCTACAGATCCAGAATATCTTGATAGAATCAAGGAAGGGCCTCACAAACCAACCAAGCTTGCTGTTGCAGTTGCAGGTGAAGCAGCAAAGTCAGTACCAAAGGAGAAGAGTGACTATACTGCTGAAGATATCGCATCAATTGCTAAGGATGCTAAGGTACGACACTTACTGCATAGTGCCATTGATAATGTAATGTCAAACAGGGTAATAAACTGTAAGACTGCAAAGGAGATAGGGGATGCCTTGGAAACAAGATGTCAGGGAAATGATACGATTAAGAAGAACAGGAAGACAATACTCACTCAAGAGTATGAACACTTTGACTCAAAGACTAATGAGTCATTAACTGATTTATATGATAGATTTGTCAAACTCTTGAATGATTTGTCACTGGTTGATAAGGAGTATGATCTTGAAGATTCAAACCTTAAATTCCTGTTGGCTCTTCCTGAAAGCTGGGATTTGAAGGCAACAACAATAGGAGACAACTATAATCTTGATGAAACGAATCTTGATGAAATTTTTGGAATGCTCAAGACTCATGAACTTGAGATGGAACAAAGAAGCAAGAGGAAAGGAGGAAAGTCAAGGACAGTTGCTCTTAAGGCTGAAGAAGAATCCCCCAAGGCAGCTACCTCAAGGAAAGGCAAGGGTAAAGCTCTCTTCACAAAGTCTGATACTGAGTCATCAAGTTCTGATAATGATGATGACTCAGAATCTGAAAGCTTGCCTGAGACGGATGCTGATAAAGAGATGATGAAGCTGTGTGCTCTTATGGTGAAAGGAATCACAAAGATTGCATACAGGAAGTTCAGGAAGGGAAAGAAGTTTTCCAGGAAAGGTGCAAGTTCTGATAAGAAGAATTTCAGAAAATCTGAGGGCAAAGGAGGAAAGTCTGACAGAGGAGATTATACAAATGTCAATGCTACAACTGTGGTGAGAAAGGCCACATATCTCCTGATTGCAAGAAAGTGAAGAGTGACAAAGGCAAGGCTCTTGTCACAAAGAACAAAAGCTGGACAGACACCTCAGATTCTGAAAGTGAGGAGAATTATGCCTTGATGGCAAATGCTGAAATGGCAAGTGCTGAAAGCAGTTCTGAAACTGCTGAGTTAAAGGTACCTCAAACTACTTATGCCTTTCATACTAATGATATTAATCAGTTGAGAAGATATCTTAAAACCATGTTCATTAGCTATAGAGATCAAACTTTAACATGTGAAAGATTAACTTCTGAAAATCTTGCTTGCAAAAAGAGGAATGATTATTTAAAAAAAGAGTTAGTCATGTTCCATCAAACTCAGAAAGATAGAGATGATGCTTTCTATGTTAGGGATGAAGTGCTTAAAATGAATGAATCTCTAAAAGCTGAGTTAGAAAAGGAAAGAGAGATTATCAGGACTTGGACTAACTCTGGCAGAACAACTCACAATTTGTTAAGTAGTGAAAACTGGAAAGAGGGCTTAGGTTATGGAGACGATAAGAATGATAAAGGAACTGTAGATATTAAGCCTATAGTTGTTAAACAAAAGCCAAAGTTAAAACCTGTTAAGTTTGTAGCTGTAAAATATGATACTGAGAAATCAGAAGTTAAAAAGGAATTAACTTCTGACAAACTAAAACAGGAAAAGACAACTGAAGTAAACGTAGGCTTAATGACAAAGAAGCAGCTTAAGCATAAGCTGAAAGATGTTAAGAATGCAAACAAGGTAAAATCACCTAGGAAAAATTGGAATGGAAAGGAAGGTGTGAATAAAAGCAATGATTATAAGCCTGTTCCTGATGCTCCTAGAAAAACATGTCATAACTGTGGAAGTTCTAACCATCTGGCTTCTTTTTGCAGGAAAAATAAGAACATAAACTCCTTACCTTCAAAGTCAGGAGTTAAGAGTCAGTCTGTTAGATATAAGCCACAAAATCCTTGTTTTCATTGTGGTAGTTTATGGCATTCCATTTATACTTGTAAGGAATATCATAGTCTGTACTATGATTATTATCAAATAAAACCTTCTTTAAAGAAAGTTAGCATTGTTCCTTCTAGTGTAAGTTCTGATTCAAAGTCTGATAGTGTAAATTCTGATAAGAAAAATGTTAACACAAACTCTGATGCTAAATCCGCTGCAAATGTTAACAAACTTAATAAGGCCAAAGGATCCAAGCAAGTCTGGGTCCTTAAAACTAATCATTAGTGGTCTTTGTGATTGCAGGGCAACAGGAAAAACATCCTAGTTCTGGACAGTGGATGTTCAGGACATATGACTGGAAATAAAGCTCTGCTATCAGATTTTGTGGAGAAGGCTGGCCCAATTGTTTCTTATGGAGATGGAAACATTGGAAAAACATTGGGTTATGGCAATATCAATCTTGGGAATGTCATCATTAAAGAAGTAGCTCTGGTCTCAGGACTTAAACACAATTTGCTGAGTGTCAGTCAAATCTGTGATAGAGGTTATCATGTGGATTTCTTTGAAGAACACTGTGAAGTTGTAAGTAAATCTACAGGCAAAGTTGTTCTGCAAGGATACAGGCGTGGTAACATTTATTAAGCCAAGCTTTCAACAAGTACTGATGGTTATGCAATCTGTCTGATGAGTAGAGCATCAATTAAAGAAAGCTGGAATTTGCACAAGAAACTCTCTCATTTAAATTTCAAAAATATAAATGAACTAGTCAAGAAAGATCTTGTGAGAGGACTGCCAAAGTCAGTATTTGCTCCTGATGGCCTTTGTGATTCTTGTCAGAAGGATAAACAAAGGAAATCCTCATTCAAGAGCAAGACTGAATCATCAATTCTTGAGCCTTATCACCTACTACATGTTGATCTATTTGGTCCAGTAAATGTCATGTCTATTGCAAAGAAGAAATATGCTATGGTCATAGTGGATGAGTTCACCAGATACACATGGGTGTATTTCTTGCACACAAAAAGTGAAACTGCATCTATCTTGATTGATCATGTCAGGCAACTGGATAAATTGGTCATAGATTATGTGAAGATAATAAGAAGTGATAATGGTACTGAGTTCAAGAATTTGATAATGGAAGAGTTCTGTAAAAACCATGGAATCAAGCAGGAATTTTCTGCTCCTGGAACTCCACAGCAAAATGGAGTTGTTGAAAGAAAAAATAGAACTCTCATTGAAGCTGCACGTACAATGCTTGATGAAGCAAAGCTTCCAACCTATTTCTGGGCTGAAGCTGTGCAGACTGCTTGTTTTACTCAGAATGCAACACTAATTAACAAGCATGGAAAAATACCATATGAGATGGTGAAGAAAAAGAAGCCAAATCTGAAGTATTTTCACGTATTTGGATGCAAGTGTTTCGTTCTTAAGACTCATCCTGAACAGCTATCCAAATTTGATCTAAAAGCTGATGAAGGAATCTTTGTTGGATATCCACTTTCCACAAAAGCCTTCAGAGTCTATAACTTGAGAACAAGAGTGGTCATGGAATCTATCAATGTCTCTTTTGATGATAAGAAGATTACTGGACTTGAAGATTTCAATGATCATGATCAGCTGAGATTTGAAAATGAAGACTTAAATTCTGATCCTGACAGTCTAAATCCTGGTACTGCAAACTCTGATGGATTAAACTCTGATGTTATTGAAACTGTGGTGACTACCCCAAAGGAAGATGCACCTATGCAGGGGGAGCATACTCAAGATACAACCACATCTCAAGAAACATCAGAACATACATCTGGCTCTTCAAATTCTGATTCGTCAAGTTCTGATAAGCCAAGTTCTGATAATTCTGAAAACTTAAATTCTGAAGAATCCAACTCAGAGAGCATAATTTCAGGGGGAGCATCAAAAAATGTTGATGAAGATAGTATGGATCGTGGGGGAGCATCCAGTTCTAGAGAAAACCTTGTATCTACAAGGAAGTGGACTAAATCACATATACCTGACTTAATAATTGGAATTCCTAATGCAGGTGTCAGAACTAGAACAGCTACTTTAAGTGAATGTCTTTACAATTCTTTTCTTTCTCAGACTGAACCAAAGAAAGTGGAAGAAGCTCTTCAAGATGCTGATTGGGTGCAAGCAATGCAGGAAGAGTTAAATATATTTGAAAGAAACAAAGTCTGGACCCTAGTGCCAAGACCAAAGAACAGATCTGTTGTTGGTACAAAGTGGGTATTCAGAAACAAAACTGATAGTTATGGTATAATTACAAGAAAGGCAAGGTTGGTTGCAAAAGGATATTCTCAACAGGAGGGAATTGACTATGATGAAACATTTGCACCAGTTGCTAGATTGGAAGCCATAAGGATATTTTTGGCTTATGCTACTCATAAAAAGTTTACTGTCTTTCAAATGGATGTGAAATGTGCTTTTCTCAATGGAGAATTGGAGGAGGAAGTATATGTTGAACAACCTCCAGGCTTTGTAGATCCCAAATATCCTAATCATGTCTACAGGCTTGATAAAGCACTTTATGGCCTTAAGCAAGCTCCAAGAGCATGGTATGAGACTTTAGCTCAGTTTCTTCTAGAAAGTGGATTTAACAGAGGAACTATAGACAAAACACTGTTCTACCTCAACCATGGAAAGGACTTACTTCTGGTTCAGATATATGTTGATGATATCATCTTTGGTTCTACAAATGACAGACTTTGCAAGAAGTTTGCCAAACTGATGCAGTCAAGATATCAAATGAGTATGATGGGGGAACTTTGCTATTTTCTAGGCCTTCAAGTCAAGCAGAATGAAGAAGGCACTTTTATTTGTCAAACCAAGTACACCAGAAATTTGCTGAAGAAATTTGGAATGCAAGATTGTTCAAGTGCATCCACTCCCATGGCCACTGCAACAAAACTAGATAAGGATACTGGTAAATCAGTAGATATTACTGATTACAGAGGTATGATTGGCTCTCTACTCTATCTAACTGCTAGTAGACCTGATATCATGTATGCTACCTGTCTTTGTGCAAGATTTCAAGTAGATCCAAGAGAACCTCACCTAACAGTTGTGAAAAGAATTTTCAAGTATCTTAAGGGAACAGCTGATCTGGGATTGTGGTATCCCAGAGAATCAGATTTTAACCTAATAGGTTACTCAGATGCAGATTTTGCAGGTTGCAAAATTGACAGGAAAAGCACAAGTGGAAGCTGTCAATTTCTTGGAGGCAGATTGGTTTCTTGGTTTCGCAAGAAACAAAAGTCAATTTCCACATCAACTGCAGAAGCAAAATACATTGCTGCAGGAAGCTGTTGTGCACAGATTCTTTGGATGAAGAATCAATTACTGGATTATGGGTTAACATATTTTAAAATCCCTATTTACTATGATAATCAAAGTGTTATTGTTATGACAGGTAATCCAGTTCAACACTCAATGACAAAGCACATCAGCATTAGGTACCACTTCATAAGGGAACATGTGGATGAAGGTACAGTGGAATTGCATTTTGTTCCAACAGATCAACAACTAGCAGATATCTTCACAAAAGCACTGTGTGAAGCTACTTTTACAAGATTGGTAAATGACCTTGGAATGGTTTCAGGTTCTTTCTCTAAATCTGCTTAGTTTATGTTCTGATACATCAGACTTTATGATCAGTATTTACAGATATTACTATCTTTGTATATTCTGTGCTTAAATTGAAATTTACTTAAGTGCTGATTGTTGTCTGATGTGAATTTCTAAACTCTGATAGTGATATGAATGTTTCTGTGACTATTCAATCCAATGAGGATAATTGTGCTAGATGCTGACCTAGTAGTCTTTAATATACTAAAGATCCCATGAATGAAGTAATTGTTTATGTGGAAATCTTTTAACACAAGCAAATTCTGATATTGAGCTTAGTTAAGTTTACTTTGTGTATCTTATTACTAAGTCAAAAACTAGAATAAATGCTTCTTATCTGTTATGTTCTGATGTTAGTAAATCTGATTAATGTACTAAGTGCTGATAAGCCTCACTTATCAAAAGAAAAAGAAAAGAAAAGAAATAAATATCAGGTGATCTAGAGTAAAAATGTGGAAGGGAAGACCCAAGTGCATTGCTGGTATTAAGTAATATGCATTAGAAAAGCAAAATAAAATTTTCTTGGTGATTTTTCTCACTCTATGATTACTGGAGAAATACTATGATAACAGCATAAATTCTTTGGATGAAGAATCAGTTACTGGATTATGGGTTAACATATTTTAAAATCCCTATTTACTGTGATAATCAAAGTGCTATTGCTATGACAGGTAATCCAGTTCAACACTCAATGACAAAGCACATCAGCATTAGGTACCACTTCATAAGGTAACATGTGGATGAAGGTACAGTGGAATTGCATTTTGGTCCAACAGATCAACAACTAGCAGATATCTTCACAAAACCACTGTGTGAAGCTACTTTTACAAGATTGGTAAATGAACTTGGAATGGTTTCAGGTTCTTTCTCTAAATCTGCTTAGTTTTTGTTCTGATGCATCAGACTTTATGATCAGTATTTACAGAAATTACTCTCTTTGTGTATTCTGTGCTTAATTGAAAATTGCTTAAGTACTGATTGTTATCTGATGTGAATTTCTAAATTCTGATAGTGATATGACTGTTTATGTGACTATTCAATCCTATGAGGATAAATGTGCTAGATGCTGACCTAGTAGTCTTTAACATACTATAGATCCCATGTTAGAAGAATTTATTTATGTGGAAATCTATTGACACAATCAAATTCTGATATTGAGCTTAGTCACGTTTACTTTGTCTATCTTATTACTAAGTCAAAAACTAGAATAATGCTTCTCATCTGTTAAGTTCTGATGTTAGTAAATCTGATGGATGTACTAAGTGCTGATAAACCTCACTCATCAAAAGAAAAAGTAAAAGAAAAGAGAATAAAAAATCAGGTACTCCTTTGAGATCTAGAGTAAAAATGTGGAAGGGACGACCCAAGTGCATTGCTGGTATTAAGTAATATGCATCGGAAAAGCAAATAATTATTTTTCTTGGTGACTTTTCACAATCTATGATTACTGGAGAAATACTCTGATAATAGCATAAATTCTGATAAGCAGTCGTGACTCACTTACACTGAGAAGCCACTGTAAAATGGAATTTCAAAAGATGCATAAAATAAGCACAAAATAGTTGAGGTGGACTCGTGCATGAACTCATTCAAAAGTAAACTTCAGAATAATGACAGATTTTTAGTAAAGCTCTTAGTTATGCCTTATTTCTAAGATGTACTGAAGTGAATCAGACCTTACTCTTTGTCTGATATTTTGCTTAATGCACACACTTACACTCCATAAGAATGATGAAAATTTATGTGGCGTTCAATAATGTTTTAGATGAACAATTTATGTGTCAAATTACATAAATTTTGAGGACAAGTTCTGATGGAAGTTCTGATAAATAAGTTCTGAAGAACTGAAATCAGAATTTGTGTGAAGAATCACAGAGATTGGCATTCATTTTTCGACCTCAACCCTCTCTCAGAACATATCTCAAAACTTATCTCACACCTTCACAGACAGCTCAACCTTCATCCTCAGCACCTACTGTGAAGCCTTCATCTTCCAAGCCCAAGAGGACAAAGACTGTTCCTCAGACACCACAGAAGAGAAGGAGGATTGTACTGAGAGATGAGTCTGATAGTGAGGAATAGGTTTCTGCATCAGAACCTGTTGTAAAAGAAGCTGAGAAGGTTCCTTCTTAGAAGGATTCTGGAATTGGGGGATCTAAGCTTCTCAAAAGGCTTAGAAGAATGACTTCTGCTGAACCTCCCAAGGAATCCCCACCTTCAAAGAGATACAAGAAACAGAGAGCTAAAAGGCCAGCTTCAGATGATGAGGAAGTAACAGCTAAGGAAGGAGATCAGGAATCTCTGATCTTAAAAGAACCAGAATTCGCTGCAGCTACTGCATCTCCCTCTCCATTGTCCCCAACTATGGAAGCTGCTACAGATAAGGCAAACACACCACCTGTGTCTCCTGTACATGAAACTGTATCTCCTGTAGACCCAGGCACAAATGCTGAAATTGATATTCAAAACCAGGTTGTACCTGAGGTTCTCTACTTAGAAGTTCCAACAGCAATTAATCCATCAACAACACCTTATACTCATGCTACTCAAACTCCAGAATTGTCTACAACACCTTCTCTGCATCTAGATGTTGATGATCAGAATATAGGTGAGCATCAAGATATGGCTGTTGATCAGAACTTGGAAACAGATCAGCACTTAGAGGATGATGCTGAAGCCTCCATTACTTCTCATACTGTTCTTTTATCAGAAGATGCTGTTTCTGTCAGTTTTGATGCTTTAAATGCTGATATTACTGGTGATGCTGCTATTAATGCAGATGTTGATTAAGCTGGTCCTTCAGGATATGCACCTACACAAACTGTTCATAAATCTGAACTACTTGAGAAGTTTGTGACAAGAGCAGCACCAGTACCTTGGAGTGAAACTCCTAGAGGACTGGGGTGGACTAAGGAATGGAACTCAGTTACCTTTGTTCCATCTGACAAGATTCTTGCTGAGCACTTGGAAAAAGCTGATGAAATGTTAATTAATGATGATTTCAAGACACAGCTTCGAGTCACTGCATTGAGTCCTAGACATCTGCAAGGTCTCCATTCAGCAACTCATGCAGGGTTACATAAAATTCAGGAAGAATTACTCAAACAAGAAACAGTTAAGAAAATTAAAAAGAAAAAATTCTTCCAACCTACCTTTGATAGAGTTGCTTACATTGAGAAGACCCAAGAGAAGCAACAGTCTCAAATTGATGATATTTTGTAAAATCAAGCTTCTCAGCAATCTCAACTCGATGAAATCCAAGCTTCATTGGAATTGCTTGTCTCTCTTCTCTTACCTGCTGATGCCAAAAAGGGGGAGAAAGTAATTAAGTCCAAATGCAAAACTGATCAGACACTGAAGGGGAAGGATGATGAAAAAGATGACCAGGGAAACTCTGGAATGGGTGGAGGTCATGGTCAAGGTGGAAATTTCTCGTCAAGAAGAACTGAAATTACAAGTCACAGGATAAGTTATGATGCTGGAAAAAGAATTACTTCTGCTACTGGTAAAAGGATAAGTTCTGATGAACTTTTGGATCTTGATGAAGAATTATCAAGACAGTTATTTCTTAAGGAGAATCCAGGAATGGACTTTGAGAGTCCGATGGAAGAAGAAGCTAGACTTAAGACAGAAAAAGTCAAATCTAAATCTGAAGCTTCTGTTGGTAAAAAGAAACTTCCAAAGACCAAATGCATTGTGATAAAGGAAAGAACAAATCCTGAAGCAACCAAGGCTAAATCACAATTGCAGATAGATCCAAGGTCCAAGGGCAAAGAGAAAGTTGGTGAACCTATCAAGGTTTAAGTGCCTCCTGTGAATGAAGAAATTACTGTTGAAGATGCTGATCTTGCTCTGACTTCTAGAAAATTTTCTAAGACAACCTCTGACATTGCTCAAGTTGTTCAGAGTCAAGATATGGTTAGTTCTGATATCTCAAAGAAGCAAGTAACCTCTGATATAGCTCAAGTTAACTTGATATCAGAAGATAAATCAAAGGAAACCTCTGACATTGCTCATGTTAAACCTTCAAAGATACTCCTACCAGGATTCACCAAAGCCAAACAAACTCAACCATTGAAGACTGATGTAAGTGGTTTTGAAGCAAGAGTGGTTACTGGAAAGGAAGCAAGAGATAAAACTGGATTGGGTAGTGCTGATGAAAGAAGAATACAGAACACAACCAATGATCCAACATCCTTAAGTGAACCAGGTATTGGAGCAACTCCTGAAAGATTGAATCAACTAGAATCTGTACAGATGGTTTACCATACCTACTTGAAAGAACACATCTTGTTGTACTTCATGACAGATGGTAGGGTTTATCATATAAGGGAAAATGCCATTCCACTGAAGTATTTTGAAGAATTGGAACATGTATTATTCTTACTTCAAGTGAATGACAAAATAACAGAAAGTGTTGCAAACTATTTGAAGAGTCAAATTTAGAGACAGAAAAGGCTTTATTCTGTTAATTCTGACAGCACATATCTTCCAAAGTACAGAAATCACAAGGGTGATATTGTTGAGATGAAGCCTAACCCTGCTAAGATTATAACTACCTTTATGGGTTACAAGGCTGTGGAATTCAATCTTGAGTCTGACAAGGCGTATTTGATCAGACTGGATCAGGTTATAAAGAAAGCTACAGTTAATGATCTCAGGGCTGCAATCTTTCAAACTGGTGAAGATTCTGCAGAACTTAAAGATGCTAAAAGGAGGATGATTGATGAACTCAGATATGCTGAGAGATGTTTGTTAAAGAACTATCTCAGAACAACTCCTGACATCAGAGAGATCAGAAAATGAAGCCAAGTCAAGATCTACAACTGCTCACATTCTGATATGAATACGGACTGAAGTTGTTATCAGAAGTTAAAGTTGGTAAAGCTTTAAGGACTGTAAGTTGTAGTTATCTAGTCAAATTCTCATGCATTTGTACTTAATGTTTTTGACATCATCAAATATTTGTTAACTTGTATATTGTGCTAATTTACAAGTTGGGGGAGATTGTTAGATATATTTGATAATGTCATGACTAATGTGATTTATATTTAGTTTTCAGATCTTACTTAAACAGGACAAATCAGTACTTAACTGAAATCAGCACTTATACTGAAGTCAGAACTTAAGTCATCAGTACTTAAGGTTCAGGAGATATTTATCAGAAGATAATATCAGGACTTAAAGAAAACGTTCAGTTAAGGAAGGCAGCTGATTTACAGGAAGAGAAGATCAAGACAAACGTAAGAAGAGATATGCATGAAGAAGGAATTCTATGAAGAATAGAATACTTGGAAGAAAAGATATCTGATTGATATATCTTAGGAAGCAGAATTATATTCCATATCAATTAGCGATTATCTTGTAACTGTGTAGTATATAAACACAGACATAGGGTTTACACTATAAGTATTATCATTATCGAGAAGATTATTCATTGTAACCCTAGCAGCTCTCGTGATATTTGTTCATCACTGAGTGAGGATAGTTCCATACTGTAACAGAGTTTATTGTTTTGAATAATTTTGTTTTCTGTTACTTGAGTTATTAAAGTTCGATTTGATTGTGCTATATACTGTATTCACCCCCCCCCCCTACAGTGTGTGTGACCTAACAACTAAATTTTATGAAATGTACACATCTGATATATCAATGAAATTTCCTTTAAATTACAAGATTTGTTCTTTGTTTCTCAAATTATGTGACTGTTCATGTTTAATTGCAATTTATTAATCCTTACTTCATCGATTTTTAATTCTATTTTGTGATGAATGTTTTGATTAAATTCTGTTGATTTGTGGAAATAACTGAGGAACAGGTTCCCATATCAGAACTTATTTTTGTAGAAGCTGGGAAGGTTTCTTCTCAGAAAGATACTGTACTTAGGAGTTCTAGGCCCCTCAAAAGGCTTAGAAAGTTAAATTCTGATGAAAAAGCTCCTACAGTGTCTCCACCTTTGAAAAAGTTAAAGAAACAGAGAGCTCACAGGGACATAGTTGAGTCAGATTCAGAGGATGTAGTGGAAGCAGCTAAGGAAGGGGATCAGGAATCTCTGATCTCCACAGAACCAATTGTTATTGAATCACTTCCTTCTGCACAACAAGAAACTGCTCAAGATTAAATTCCTACACCCCCTATGTCAGCTATAGTTGATCCAGTACATACTGAAGAACCAGGTACAAGTGTTGAAATTGATATTCATAACCTGATTGTGCCTGAGATTTTGTACTTGGAAGCTCTATCAATTCAACTCACTCCACCAACAACATCAATCTTGGTTGTTGATCAGAACCTAGCTGCAGATCAGAATTTAGAGGAAGATGTTGAAGCCTCTATAGCCTCACAAACTGCTATTTTATCTGAGGATGCTGATACTGCAGGATCTACAAGTTCTGATGCTGCCAATGAAGAAACTAATGGTGAAGCTGCTGCTAATTTAAATGCTGATGCAGCTTGTCCATCAGGACATGCACCTCAACAAACAGTTAATAAAGCTGATTTAGTCAAGAAGTTTGTTATAGGGGAAGCACCAGTACCTTGGAGTGAAACTCCTAGAGGAAAGGAGTGGACTAAGGAATGGAACAAAGTTAGTTTTGTTCCTTCTGAAAAGATTCTTGCTGAGCATCTGGAAAAAGCTGATGAAATACTGATTAATGATGATTTCAAGGCACAGCTGAGAGTTACTGCATTGAGTACTAGGCACCTTCAAGGTCAACACTCAACAACTCATGCCAAGGTGAATAAAATTCAAAAAATTTTGATCCAGCAAGATATGAATGTGAAACTTGAAAAGAACAAATTTTTCAAGCCAACATTTGACAGAATTGCCTACA
The DNA here is from genome assembly GCF_009905375.1 of Apium graveolens. Taxonomy (NCBI): domain Eukaryota; kingdom Viridiplantae; phylum Streptophyta; class Magnoliopsida; order Apiales; family Apiaceae; genus Apium; species Apium graveolens. Next base: position 60,532,813 of record NC_133653.1, read on the forward strand.
TTGAGAAAACTCAGGGGAAGCAACAAACTCAAATTGACGAAATTCTGAAGAATCAAGCTTCTCACCAAAATCAACTCAATGAGATCCAATCCTCAGTGGAATTGATTGTCTCTCTTCTTTTAACTGCTGATGCCAAAAAGGGGGAGAAAGTGATTAAGTCCAAATGCAAATCTATTCAGACACTGAAAGAAAAGGATGATGGAAATGATGACCAGGGAAACTCTGACAAGGGTAGAGGTCAAGGTCAAGGGAAAGGACTTTCATCAAGTAAAACTAGAATTACAAGTCAAGGAACAAGTTCTGATACTGGAAGAAGAATAAGTTCTGATACTGGTAAAAGGATAAGTTCTGGTGAATATCTGGAACTTGATGAAGAAATTTCAAAGCAGTTATTTCTTAAAGAAAATCCAGGAATGGACTTTGAGAGTCTAAAGGAAGAAGAAGCTAGACTCAAAGCAGAAAGTGTCAAGACAAAATCTAAAGATTCCGTTGTTGAAAAGAAATTTCCAAAACCTAAGGGTATTGTGATGTGGCGCCCTCCAAACCCGGGTCAGAAGTTTGGGGTCCACACACACCTTAATTATAACCTGCTTATAACAAAAATAAAGATACTAATAATATATGCAATGACCCTACTTACCAACCACCACGGACCGCAACAGGTTAAAGTATGCACACAAGCCAAACACACTAATATATTACAAACCGTTCAAATCCCAACTATTTCAAATTCAAACTGAGTATTAAACATTATTACAAACTTTTACAAACTTAAATTATTCCAAAAGAAGCCTACTAGCTCAGCTTTCTCAACCTGAACCCCTAGCTCTCGCGCTGGACTGGGGATCCTCTTTACCAACTGGTTCCTTTTTAACTGGAAAGAATATAAACAATATCGCACAAATGAGCTAACTAGCTCAGCAAGTCACAATGACAAAACTGAGAATAATGATCATCAGGTGAATATGGTTATGATATCAAGTGAACAATGGATTATGATTTAGAATTGGATATTATACTTTTAATTTAAAACCAAGGTTAGGCTGCTGATCAGTCACGCACTAACCCCGAGCAAGGAACACAGCATTGCTCTAACTACTGGATCCAAGGCACACATTGGCCTAACTTGACCATTATATGGTCTGACCACGAATCTGGTCCACAATTTTATAAAAACAATCCAATTCTAGCATAATAACAGAATATGTAATCATTAACAACAATAAATGTTTAACAATGAAAGGGTTTCAATCCTTGTAAGGATCAACAAGGTACTTTCAAAGCTTGAATGCTGGGTAATGAAAGAATTGGACAACAAAGGAAATAACGTTTCAGGGTTTCAAGGATTTGGTCTTTCAAAGCATAAGATATCATGGATTGAGTATATAATAATTCAGTTCAGTGTCTGGTATTTAGTTTGTATGTATTTATGGAGTAGTATCGTAGATTTGTGGTTCGTGTTTGGGTATACAATAATCAATGGCTTAGAAAGAATATGGTTCATAGCTCAAGAACAATAACTGAGATCAGGATTTAGGTTTCTGTGCTTCAAAGCACTTGCAATATCAACAAGACTATCAAGAATTATAATATCTCGAGAAAGTTCAGAACACTTGTCTGATATTAGCTTACTATCCTGCACTTGCTTTCAATCACAATCGTCTTACTCCTCAACTACCTGTTTCCCTTTCCTACGCCTTGCCTCTTCTGCTCACATATCATAAGCATCTATCAATCATCAACTCACAGGATTCTATTCAACACATACTTCTATCTACCCTTCGTTTTACCCAAATCCGATTAACGGATTGAAATCTATGCAATAACCAAGTAAACACCAAATATATAGACCGATAGTCAAACAACAGGTCACGTATAACACATAATACATCACATAATCAATGACATATCATCTATAAAGAAGTCTCGGGTCATAAATATGCTTTCGGGTATTTAAAATGATTTTTAAAACATTTTTCGGAATTAAAACGGGTCGTTGGATCAATTTCGGGTTAATAAACAGGGTTCGGTTGGCCCATTCTGGCTCCGAAATAATTTTAGAATAATTATCGAGCCTTGGAAATAATTTAGAATAATATTTTAAAGCTCGAAACTATTTTTCAGAATTTTTAAATCATTTTTAAATAATTAAATCTAATTAAATAACTAATTAAAATCAATTAATAATTAATTAAATCAAATAATCAATTAATTTTCGAATTAATTGACCAATTAATCAATTATAAATTAACTGAAATTAATTAACTAATTAATTCAGATTTATTTGTGAATTAAAAATAATTTTCGGAATTAAAATAATAATTTTCAGAATTTTCAGAAATTAAAAATGAATTTTTATAATAAGAATAAATAGGAAATATGATTTTTAAACATTTTATAAACAGGAATCCTATTTTTGAAAACTTTGCAAACTACAGGGAATAAACTTCACCATCTTCAAAAATACAGGGACTAAACTGCAATTTTGCACTTTCAGTCGCCGGAAAATCGGGGGTGGCCGGAGAAGACGATCTCGGCGTCCTCACCCCACCAACACCTCCAGATCAACACTACACAACACCAGAAACTTGTTCATGCATTCAAAACATTCTAATCATCCCTGTTCTGGCCGGAAATTGGCCAAGAACATCGCCGGTTTCCGGCGAACATCGCAAATCTTTAAAACACAACTCCCTTCGATTCAAGCATCCTCTGTTAACGAGCTATATATCAATCGATTGCAAATTTTATAAGGAACACAACCCACTATAAATCAACAGCTAATAACCCCTGAATCAAAAACCCCCAAATTTCAATTGAAAACATTCATACGGGTTATAAACCCTAATTTTGAAATTCGAAAATTAAACCCACTTTTGAGCATGTTATTGAACTCCAAATCAGACGTATGACATATGAAAATCATCAGGAAAACAAGCTCTACAACATGCAATCATCAAATCATACAAACAATCATCCGAACAAAAATTCATATTTTTAATAAAATAAATTCGAAAATAAATAAATTTTTAGAAAAATACCCTTGATTTCTGCAGTGAAATAAAGCTCAGAATCTGATAGAACACCTCAAATCCTTCGTTTTGGTTACTCAAGCTTTAAAAACAGAGATCGGTAACGCCTTCGTTTTGCTGTTTGATTCTTAGAACAGTTTATGTAATTAGGGTTTTTCTCTGAAAATTATATAATTAACTATCTGTAAATGATTTTGATACGAAATAAAATACGGTAAAAGGCTATTTATAATTACGGAAAATTTGTATCCCGTTGGATCATTCCAGATATAAAACAGTACGTTTATCTGTAAAAACTGATCCAAACGGTATCGGTTTTCGGGATAATTATCCAAATTAGTACAATTTGTACTGCGGTCTTGGTCTCAGCGCCTGGTTACACGTATTACGAAGTGATAATTGGGATAGTTTAATAAAAAGCTCCCGTTTATCGAAAATACGGGTTTTATTGATTTACCGAAACGAATATTGTATCGAAAATGTTGCGCCGGGACCCGCGCAGGACAAACCGTAAGCCGGATCGAAAAAGTCGGAACATGAAAAATGCTCGGAATATTACAATTAGGTTAGGAAGGAGTTCTCGGAAGAGTTTCGGGTTCCAAAAACGTAACAACGGTTGACGTCGGTTGGTTCCCGTTTTTATAAAATAGATTTATTTACCCGGAAAAAGATTTTAGAAATTTCATATGATTCTTATAAATCCATAAATCAACATAAAAATAATTAGGAAGATATGAAAATTATCTATATTTTATTTTGGACATATAAAAATTAAAATACTCAATTAATATTATTTTTGAATATTCAAGTATAGATAACACTTAACAATTAATTCACAGAATAGATACTGGGCACACATAATAATATCAAAAATAATTACATGATATATCCCGGATATTACATCCTTCCCCCTTTAAAAGGATTCTGTCCTCAGAATCTCCTAAGAAAACAAATGAGGGTACTTTTCTCTCATATCACTTTCTAACTCCCAGGTTGACTCTTCAACCTTTGGGTTTCTCCACAATACTCTTACTAACTTTACCACTTTATTTCTCAATACTTTCTCTCTTGCCTCTAGAATCTCTATCGGACTCTCTACATATGATAAATCTGCCTGAAGCTCTATTGGCTAATATTCTATTACATGCCTGGAGTCTAGATTATATTTCTTGAGCATCGATACATGAAAAACATTATGAATGTGCTCCATGTGCGGAGGTAACGCCAATTCGTAAGCTACTTTGCCAACGCGCTTTAGGATCTCAAAAGGTCTGACATATCTTGGGTTTAGCTTCCCTTTCTTCCCAAACCTTGTTAGTCCTTTCCACGGTGATACTTTCAATAATACTAAGCTTCCTTTTTCAAATTCCATATCTTTTCTTGACTGGTCTGCATATTTCCTTTGACGATCTTGTACGGCTATTAATCTTTTCTGGATAATTTCAACAACTTCCTTTGTCTGTTGCACCAATTCAGGTCCGAGTATTTTGCGTTCTCCTACTTCGTCCCAATATATTGGAGATCTACATTTGCGTCCATAAAGGGCTTCATAGGGTGGCATTCCAATGCTGGCATGATAACTGTTATTGTAAGCAAACTCTACCAGGGGTAAATGTTCGTCCCAACTTCCTTTGAAATTAATAGCACAAACACGTAACATATCCTCGATTGTCTGGATCGTTCTTTCACTTTGGCCATCCGTTTGGGGGTGATAAGCTGTACTCATATTCAGTCTTGTTCCCAAACATTCTTGAAAACTCTTCCAGAATCTTGAATTAAACTTGGATCTCGATCAGATACGATAGACACTGGAATTCCATGACGAACTACAATTTCTTTTAGGTACATATGGACCAACTTGTCAAGCGAAAATCTTTCATTTATAGGCAGAAAATGAGCTGACTTGGTAAGTCTATCCACTATAACCCAAATGGCATCATGATTAGCCCTTGTCCTTGGTAATCCAACTATAAAATCCATGGTAATATGTTCCCACTTCCATTCTGGAATCTCCAATGGTTGTAGCAATCCGCTTGGTCTCTGATGCTCTGCTTTAACTCTCTGACAGGTATAGCATTTGCTAATCCATTCCGCAATTTTCCTCTTCATATCTGGCCACCAATAATTCTTCTTTAAATCTCTGTACATTTTAGTACTCCCTGGATGGATGGAATATCTTGAACTATGTGCTTCTTGTAAAATTTCATTCTTTAACTCCGTCACTGGTGGAATCCAGATTCTAGATGAAAATCTCAAAATGCCTTGATCATCCTTCTGCGTGCATAATTCTTCACCTACCAAACGATTTATATCTTGATCCATTACATCTTTCTGACATTTCTTTATTTTCTCCAACAACTCCGGCTGGAAAGTCATACTGTACACTTTCGCTTCCTCAGGCTCGCAAACTCTAATCTCCAATTCCAATTTTTGAAATTCTTTATATATCTCTTCAGGTACGGATAACACATTTAACCTTTCCTTCCGACTTAACGCATCTGCTACAACGTTCGCCTTACCGGGATGATAATTAATCGAGCAATCATAATCCTTGATCAATTCTAACCATCTCATTTGCCTCATATTAAGTTCCTTCTGGGTAAATATATATTTCAAACTTTTGTGATCCGTGAAAATCTCACACTTTTCTCCATACAAATAATGTCTCCAAATCTTCAAAGCGAAAACTATAGCTGCTAACTCCAAATCATGAGTAGGGTACTTCTGTTCGTGTGATTTCAATTGCCTTGACACATACGCAATCACCTTGTCGTGTTGCATAAGAACACATCCTAATCCTTTGTAGGAAGCATCGCTATAAATTACAAAATTCCCTTGATCGTCTGGAAGTGACAAAACAGGTGTTGTGATTAATCTCCGCTTCAATTCCTGAAAACTTTCTTCGCACTTGTCATTCCATATAAACTTTTCATTCTTTTGTGTAAGCTTTGTTAATGGTGTGGCAATCCTTGAGAAATTCTGAATGAATCGTCGATAATATCCTGCCAATCCCAAGAAACTTCTTACCTCAGTGGGTGTTCTCGGTCTTTCCCAATTCGTAATTGCCTCGATCTTTGCCGGGTCCACTTTGATCCCTTCGTTACTGACTATGTGTCCTAAGAACTGAACTTCTTGTAGCCAAAACTCACACTTCGACAATTTAGCATATAACTTCTTTTTCCTTAAAATCTCCAAAGTTATCCTTAAATGTTCCGCATGATCCTCCTCCGTCTTTAAATAGATCAAAATATCGTCTATAAATACTATAACGAACTTGTCCAAATATTCCTTGAAAATTCTGTTCATCAGGTCCATAAACGCTGCTGGGGCGTTGGTCAATCCAAAAGACATCACTAAAAACTCGTAATGTCCATACCTTGTTCTGAAAGCTGTCTTTGGTATATCTTCTGGTTTGATTTTCAGTTGATGATATCCCGATCTTAAATCGATTTTGGAGAAATACTTAGCTCCCTTCAATTGGTCAAACAAATCATCAATTCTGGGTAACGGATACTTATTCTTAATCGTCAACTTGTTGAGCTCCCTATAGTCGATGCACAGTCTCATGCTTTCATCTTTCTTCTTGACAAATAATACTGGGGCTCCCCACGGGGATACGCTGGGTCTGATTACTCCTTTCTCTAACAATTCCTGCAATTGCTTTGCTAGCTCTTTCATCTCAACAGGCGCCATTCTGTACGGGGCTTTGGATACTGGTTCTGTTCCAGGTGCTAAGTCGATCGCAAATTTAATTTCTCTATCTGGAGGAAGTCCTGGCAATTCGTCGGGAAATACGTCTTGAAATTCATTCACTACTGGGATATCTTCAAGTTTTGCTGGCTCCTGACTTTTGTCAATCACGTATGCTATGAAATGCTCGCATCCTTGCCGTAGTAACTTCTTGGCTTGAATCATCGTTAAGAACTTTTTTACTTGTTTCTGACCCTTGAACGTTACTATTCTTTCGTCTGGCATTTTCACCATTACTTTCTTATTTCGACAATCTATCTGAGCATCATGCTTAGATAACCAATCCCTCCCTAATATCACATCAAATTCTCCTAACTTAAATGGTATCAAATCTACACAAAACTTACTACCAAAAATCTCAACCTCACAATTCTCATAAACTTGATTCACAGCTACACATTCTTGATTTGCTAACTCCACAGTCATTATTTCATTTAAGCACTCAACTGGACAATTTAACTTACTAACAAAATCTTGTGAAACAAACGATCGAGTTGCGCCCGAGTCTATTAACACTTTGGCACATAAAGAATTCACATTAAGCGTACCTGCCACGACATCCGTATCCTGGATAGCATCCTTCACTGACATGTCGAAAACTCTAGCCCTTGGAGTCTCATTTACTGCTGGGGTAGATCCCATAATTCTCAATGCATTACTAACTGGGGCTGGTGTCTTGCAATTCCTGGCCATATGTCCTGGCTTCCCACATTTAAAGCATGTAAATCCAATGACTGGAACTTTCACTGCTGGATTCCGGATAGGTTGATCTTTATTTGCTGGCTCTCTTGCTGGCTGATTTCGGCACTCCCTCGAGTAGTGCCCTTTTTGGTTGCATTTAAAACATACCACATTCAACTTGTTACAAACTCCTCCATGCTTCTTTCCACATACTTGACAATCTGGAAAAGTTAATCTCAACTGATTCGGCGGATTCACATTAGCTGGACGATTGCCCTGGCCTCCGTCTCCTGCATTTTGTCTCCTGAAATTAAAATTTTTCCCTGGCTGAAATTTGCCCTTCTTAAAATTTGGAAACTTCCCTGTTTGTGACTGACCCTCACTTCCCTCAACTTTCCTTTTCTTGCTTTCCTTATCTTTCTGGAACATCTCACTCTCTGTCTCTGCGATCATAGCTTTCTGTACAACCCCGGCGTAGGTATCCAATTCAAAAATAGCTACCTTCCCCCTTATCCATGGCTTCAAGCCTTGCTGGAATCTCTTAGCTTTCTTTCGATCAGTATCAACATACGACGTCACATACCTTGACAATTCCTCAAACTTCCCCTCATAATCTGTTACCGACATATTCCCTTGCTTTAACTCTAAAAACTTCAGCTCCATTTGATCCTGAACAAACTGAGGAAAATACTTTTCTAAAAACAATTCCTTGAACCTTTCCCAACTAATAACATCCGTGCCTTCCAATGTCTTCACCATTTCCCACCAATAGGTGGCCTCATTTTTCAGATAGTAACTTGCAAACTCAACCTTCTGTTCCTCTTTCACTTTCACTAAGGCAAATGCCTTTTCTATTTCCTTTAACCAAACATTTGCTTCAATTGGCTCTAAGGAACCCTTAAATTCTGGTGGGTTTATTGCCTGAAAAGTTTTGAAAGTTACCTGGGGATTGGTCTGTCTCTGCTGTTGTTGTGCCAGGTGAACTGTTTGTTGGGCCAAGATTTGAAGAATCTGGGCTATTGCTGGGTCCATGGGTCCTAGGTTCACATTCTGGTTTATATCATTTTGATTGTTATTGTTGTTGTTGTTGTTGTTGGTTTCTTCATTCTGGGTGTTGGTGCGGGTATTTCTTTTGGGAGGCATTTTCTGTAAAGAATCAATCAATTTATTTAGCTTTTGAATCAAATATTTGCATAAAAGAAAAGTTTTGTAAAACAGGAATATCTCTTTTTGAAAACAGTTGTAACTAAGTAAATTGCATGCTTCTTTACAGAATATAAACAGTTATGGAAAACAGGGCACATGGTATCACAGGGTATACTGGTACAATAAATAAGGTAAAGTAAAACAGGTGCGATAAAGTAAATGACAGTGTTGGAAAGGAAAAAGGTACTGATATATATAGATCAAAAGTTTTAGGGTAGTACAAGCATAAAGATGCTTCGAAAGTAAAAGCAAAAAGGGTACAACAACCTACTCACTAGTCAGCATCGCTAGTCTATATATATAACTCAAAAGTCTTCTGATACACACTACACACTACTGTCCATACTACATAATCATAGCAACACTACTCAGCATCTTGATCTCAAAATCTCTAACTCAGCTCCAAGGAAACTCTGGTCCTGCTAGCCTCTCAAAGTCCTCCATCACCTCAGTAGCCCAGCCCAGCAGTGCATCAGGGCCTCTGCCAGGTAGTGTAGCTCCATGTAACCTAGCCTCAAGAACCCTCCGTGTCACATGAATCTCCTCAAGCACCTCTAGAACCCACTTAGCCCACTCTACTAGGAAATCAGGGGTGATGTCCTCATGTGTAGCCTCAGCAATCCTCACAGCAGCTGCTCTACGAAACGCCTGGAGCCTCTCCCTAAGTCGCCTCTCACCACTCCCCATCTCTCTGGTACGCATGATATGCAATAACTCCTGAATCTGACCCTGTAGGAATCGCTGCTCCATAAGGCAAGCCTCAAACTGATGATATGGGACAGGATAGGAAGAGAACTGGAAAGGTACTCCTGTGACTGAATGACTAGTAAAGCCTGAATCAGCAGGTGGGGGTCCTCTGACAGGTGGCCTCATGCCTGGGGGTGGAATAGCCTGCAATGGTACGGGCTGCAACACCGGTGGAGGTAGAATAGCCAATGCTGGTGGAATCACAGGACGTGGATCCGACGCTGGTGCTCCAACTAAAGGCTCTGAGTGATCAGCTGATACGGGAATAAAAGAGTCGGCCATCTCTGCTATCTGAAATTATATCGTAATATAAGAATCTCGTACCATAACGTAATTTACGCTAATACCTGATATATCGAAACACTCAACCTCTCAACGTTCTATCATCCTATGCCTTACTTCTAATCCTAACCTTCTACCCATTCCCATTAACCTAGGCTTGTGTCAGTGACTTATAACCTGTAGCTCTGATACCAAACCTGTGGCGCCCTCCAAACCCGGGTCAGAAGTTTGGGGTCCACACACACCTTAATTATAACCTGCTTATAATAATAATAAAGATACTAATAATATATGCAATGACCATACTTACCAACCACCACGGACCGCAACAGGTTAAAGTATGCACACAAGCCAAACACACTAATATATTACAAACCGTTCAAATCCCAACTATTTCAAATTCAAACTGAGTATTAAACATTATTACAAACTTTTACAAACTTAAATTATTCCAAAAGAAGCCTACTAGCTCAGCTTTCTCAACCTGAACCCCTAGCTCTCGCGCTGGACTGGGGATCCTCTTTACCAACTGGTTCCTTTTTAACTGGAAAGAATATAAACAATATCGCACAAATGAGCTAACTAGCTCAGCAAGTCATAATGACAAAACTGAGAATAATGATCATCAGGTGAATATGGTTATGATATCAAGTGAACAATGGATTATGATTTAGAATTGGATATTATACTTTTAATTTAAAACCAAGGTTAGGCTACTGATCAGTCACGCACTAACCCCGAGCAAGGCACACAGCATTGCTCTAACTACTGGATCCAAGGCACACATTGGCCTAACTTGACCATTATATGGTCTGACCACGAATCTGGTCCATAATTTTATAAAAACAATCCAATTCTAGCATAATAACAGAATATGTAATAATAAACAATAACTGAAATCATTAACAACAATAAATGTTTAACAATGAAAGGGTTTCAATCCTTGTAAGGATCAACAAGGTACTTTCAAAGCTTGAATGTTGGGTAATGAAAGAATTGGATAACAAAGGAAACAACGTTTCAGGGTTTCAAGGATTTGGTCTTTCAAAGCATAAGATATCATGGATTGAGTATATAATAATTCAGTTCAGTGTCTGGTATTTAGTTTGTATGTATTTGTGGAGTAGTATCGTAGATTTGTGGTTCGTGTTTGGGTATACAATAATCAATGGCTTAGAAAGAATATGGTTCATAGCTCAAGAACAATAACTGAAATTAGGATTTAGGTTTCTGTGCTTCAAAGAAATTGCAATATCAACAAGACTATCAAGAATTATAATATCTCGAGAAAGTTCAGAACACTTGCCTGATATTAGCTTACTATCCTGCACTTGCTTTCAATCACAATCGTCTTACTCCTCAACTACCTGTTTCCCTTTCCTACGCCTTGCCTCTTCTGCTCACATATCATAAGCATCTATCAATCATCAACTCACAGGATTCTATTCAACACATACTTCTATCTACCCTTCATTTTACCCAAATCCGATTAACGGATTGAAATCTATGCAATAACCAAGTAAACACCAAATATATAGACCGATAGTCAAACAACAGGTCATGTATAACACATAATACATCACATAATCAATGACATATCATCTATAAAGAAGTCTCGGGTCATAAATATGCTTTCGGGTATTTAAAATGATTTTTAAAACATTTTTCGGAATTAAAACGGGTCGTTGGATCAATTTCGGGTTAATAAACAGGGTTCGGTTGGCCCATTCTGGCTCCGAAATAATTTTAGAATAATTATCGAGCCTTGGAAATAATTTAGAATAATATTTTAAAGCTCGAAACTATTTTTCAGAATTTTTAAATCATTTTTAAATAATTAAATCTAATTAAATAACTAATTAAAATAAATTAATAATTAATTAAATCAATTAATCAATTAATTTTCGAATTAATTGACCAATTAATCAATTATAAATTAACTGAAATTAATTAACTAATTAATTCAGATTTATTTGTGAATTAAAAATAATTTTCGGAATTAAAATAATAATTTTCAGAATTTTCAGAAATTAAAAATGAATTTTTATAATAAGAATAAATAGGAAATATGATTTTTAAACATTTTATAAACAGGAATCCTATTTTTGAAAACTTTGCAAACTACAGGGACTAAACTTCACCATCTTCAAAAATACAGGGACTAAACTGCAATTTTACAGTTTCAGTCGCCGGAAAATCGGGGGTGGCCGGAGAAGACGATCCCGGCGTCCTCACCCCACCAACACCTCCAGATCAACACTACACAACACCAGGAACTTGTTCATGCATTCAAAACATTCTAATCATCCCTGTTCTGGCCGGAAATTGGCCAAGAACATCGCCGGTTTCCGGCGAACATCACAAATCTTTAAAACACAACTCCCTTCGATTCAAGCATCCTCTGTTAACGAGCTATATATCAATCGATTGCAAATTTTATAAGGAACACAACCCACTATAAATCAACAGCTAATAACCCCTGAATCAAAAACCCCAAAATTTCAATTGAAAACATTCATACGGGTTATAAACCCTAATTTTGAAATTCGAAAATTAAACCCACTTTTGAGCATGTTATTGAACTCCAAATCAGACGTATGACATATGAAAATCATCAGGAAAACAAGCTCTACAACATGCAATCATCAAATCATACAAACAATCATCCGAACAAAAATTCATATTTTTAATAAAATAAATTCGAAAATAAATAAATTTTTAGAAAAATACCCTTGATTTCTGCAGTGAAATAAAGCTCAGAATCTGATAGAACACCTCAAATCCTTCGTTTTGGTTACTCAAGCTTTAAAAACAGAGATCGGTAACGCCTTCGTTTTGCTGTTTGATTCTTAGAACAGTTTATGTAATTAGGGTTTTTCTCTGAAAATTATATAATTAACTATCTGTAAATGATTTTGATACGAAATAAAATACGGTAAAAGGCTATTTATAATTACGGAAAATTTGTATCCCGTTGGATCATTCCGGATATAAAACAGTACGTTTATCTGTAAAAACTGATCCAAACGGTATCGGTTTTCGGGATAATTATCCAAATTAGTACAATTTGTACTGCGGTCTTGGTCTCAGCGCCTGGTTACACGTATTACGAAGTGATAATTGGGATAGTTTAATAAAAAGCTCCCGTTTATCGAAAATTCAGGTTTTATTGATTTACCGAAACGAATATTGTATCGAAAATGTTACGCCGGGACCCGCGCAGGACAAACCGTAAGCCGGATTGAAAAAGTCGGAACATGAAAAATGCTCGAAATATTACAATTAGGTTAGGAAGGAGTTCTCGGAAGAGTTTCGGGTTCCAAAAACGTAACAACGGTTGACGTCGGTTGGTTCCCGTTTTTATAAAATAGATTTTAATTACCCGGAAAAAGATTTTAGAAATTTCATATGATTCTTATAAATCCATAAATCAACATAAAAATAATTAGGAAGATATGACAATTATCTATATTTTATTTTGGACATATAAAAATTAAAATACTCAATTAATATTATTTTTGAATATTCAAGTACAGATAACACTTAACAATTAATTCACAGAATAGATACTGGGCACACATAATAATATCAAAAATAATTACACGATATATCCCGGATATTACATCCTTCCCCCTTTAAAAGAATTCTGTCCTCGGAATCTCCTAAGAAAACAAATGAGGGTACTTTTCTCTCATATCACTTTCTAACTCCCAGGTTGACTCTTCAACCTTTGGGTTTCTCCACAATACTCTTACTAACTTTACCACTTTATTTCTCAATACTTTCTCTCTTGCCTCTAGAATCTCTATCGGACTCTCTACATATGATAAATCTGCCTGAAGCTCTATTGGCTAATATTCTATTACATGCCTGGAGTCTGGATTATATTTCTTGAGCATCGATACATGAAAAACATTATGAATGTGCTCCATGTGCGGAGGTAACGCCAATTCGTAAGCTACTTTGCCAACGCGCTTTAGGATCTCAAAAGGTCCGACATATCTTGGGTTTAGCTTCCCTTTCTTCCCAAACCTCGTTAGTCCTTTCCACGGTGATACTTTCAATAATACTAAGCTTCCTTTTTCAAATTCCATATCTTTTCTTGACTGGTCTGCATATTTCCTTTGACGATCTTGTACGGCTATTAATCTTTTCTGGATAATTTCAACAACTTCCTTTGTCTGTTGCACCAATTCAGGTCCGAATATTTTGCGTTCTCCTACTTCGTCCCAATATATTGGAGATCTACATTTGCGTCCATAAAGGGCTTCATAGGGTGGCATTCCAATGCTGGCATGATAACTGTTATTGTAAGCAAACTCTACCAGGGGTAAATGTTCGTCCCAACTTCCTTTGAAATTAATAGCACAAACACGTAACATATCCTCGATTGTCTGGATCGTTCTTTCACTTTGGCCATCCGTTTGGGGGTGATAAGCTGTACTCATATTCAGTCTTGTTCCCAAACATTCTTGAAAACTCTTCCAGAATCTTGAATTAAACCTTGGATCTCGATCAGATACGATAGACACTGGAATTCCATGACGAACTACAATTTCTTTTAGGTACATATGGACCAACTTGTCGAGCGAAAATCTTTCATTTATAGGCAGAAAATGAGCTGACTTGGTAAGTCTATCCACTATAACCAAAATGGCATCATGATTAGCCCTTGTCCTTGGTAATCCAACTATGAAATCCATGGTAATATGTTCCCACTTCCATTCTGGAATCTCCAATGGTTGTAGCAATCCGCTTGGTCTCTGATGCTCTGCTTTAACTCTCTGACAGGTATAGCATTTGCTAATCCATTCCGCAATTTTCCTCTTCATATCTGGCCACCAATAATTCTTCTTTAAATCTCTGTACATTTTAGTACTCCCTGGATGGATGGAATATCTTGAACTATGTGCTTCTTGTAAAATTTCATTCTTTAACTCCGTCACTGGTGGAATCCAGATTCTAGATGAAAATCTCAAAATGCCTTGATCATCCTTCTGCGTGCATAATTCTTCACCTACCAAACGATTTATATCTTGATCCATTACATCTTTCTGACATTTCTTTATTTTCTCCAACAACTCCGGCTGGAAAGTCATACTGTACACTTTCGCTTCCTCAGGCTCGCAAACTCTAATCTCCAATTCCAATTTTTGAAATTCTTTATATATCTCTTCAGGTACGGATAACACATTTAACCTTTCCTTCCGACTTAACGCATCTGCTACAACGTTCGCCTTACCGGGATGATAATTAATCGAGCAATCATAATCCTTGATCAATTATAACCATCTCATTTGCCTCATATTAAGTTCCTTCTGGGTAAATATATATTTCAAACTTTTATGATCCGTGAAAATCTCACACTTTTCTCCATACAAATAATGTCTCCAAATCTTCAAAGCGAAAACTATAGCTGCTAACTCCAAATCATGAGTAGGGTACTTCTGTTCATGTGATTTCAATTGCCTTGACACATACGCAATCACCTTGTCGTGTTGCATAAGAACACATCCTAATCCTTTGTAGGAAGCATCGTTATAAATTACAAAATTCCCTTGATCGTCTGGAAGTGACAAAACAGGTGTTGTGATTAATCTCCGCTTCAATTCCTGAAAACTTTCTTCGCACTTGTCATTCCATATAAACTTTTCATTCTTTCGTGTAAGCTTTGTTAATGGTGTGGCAATCCTTGAGAAATTCTAAATGAATCGTCGATAATATCCTGCCAATCCCAAGAAACTTCTTACCTCAGTGGGTGTTCTCGGTCTTTCCCAATTCGTAATTGCCTCGATCTTTGCCGGGTCCACTTTGATCCCTTCGTTACTGACTATGTGTCCTAAGAACTGAACTTCTTGTAGCCAAAACTCACACTTCGACAATTTAGCATATAACTTCTTTTTCCTTAAAATCTCCAAAGTTGTCCTTAAATGTTCCGCATGATCCTCCTCCGTCTTTGAATAGATCAAAATATCGTCTATAAATACTATAACGAACTTGTCCAAATATTCCTTGAAAATTCTGTTCATCAGGTCCATAAACGCTGCTGGGGCGTTGGTCAATCCAAAAGACATCACTAAAAACTCGTAATGTCCATACCTTGTTCTGAAAGCTGTCTTTGGTATATCTTCTGGTTTGATTTTCAGTTGATGATATCCCGATCTTAAATCGATTTTGGAGAAATACTTGGCTCCCTTCAATTGGTCAAACAAATCATCAATTCTGGGTAACGGATACTTATTCTTAATCGTCAATTTGTTGAGCTCCCTATAGTTGATGCACAGTCTCATGCTTTCATCTTTCTTCTTGACAAATAATACCGGGGCTCCCCACGGGGATACGCTGGGTCTGATTACTCCTTTCTCTAACAATTCCTGCAATTGCTTTGCTAGCTCTTTCATCTCAACAGGCGCCATTCTGTACGGGGCTTTGGATACTGGTTCTGTTCCAGGTGCTAAGTCGATCGCAAATTTAATTTCTCTATCTGGAGGAAGTCCTGGCAATTCGTCGGGAAATACGTCTTGAAATTCATTCACTACTGGGATATCTTCAAGTTTTGCTGGCTCCTGACTTTTGTCAATCACGTATGCTACGAAATGCTCGCATCCTTGCCGTAGTAACTTCTTGGCTTGAATCATCGTTAAGAACTTTTTTACTTGTTTCTGACCCTTGAACGTTACTATTCTTTCGTCTGGCGTTTTCACCATTACTTTCTTATTTCGACAATCTATCTGAGCATCATGCTTAGATAACCAATCCCTCCCTAATATCACATCAAATTCTCCTAACTTAAATGGTATCAAATCTACACAAAACTTACTACCAAAAATCTCAACCTCACAATTCTCACAAACTTGATTCACAGCTACACATTCTTGATTTGCTAACTCCACAGTCATTATTTCATTTAAGCACTCAACTGGACAATTTAACTTACTAACAAAATCTTGTGAAACAAACGATCGAGTTGCTCCCGAGTCTATTAACACTTTGGCACATAAAGAATTCACATTAAGCGTACCTGCCACGACATCCGTATCCTGGATAGCATCCTTCACTGACATGTCGAAAACTCTAGCCCTTGGAGTCTCATTTACTGCTGGGGTAGATCCCATAATTCTCAATGCATTACTAACTGGGGCTGGTGTCTTGCAATTCCTGGCCATATGTCCTGGCTTCCCACATTTAAAGCATGTAAATCCAATGACTGGAACTTTCACTGCTGGATTCCGGATAGGTTGATCTTTATTTGCTGGCTCTCTTGCTGGCTGATTTCGGCACTCCCTCGAGTAGTGCCCTTTTTGGTTGCATTTAAAACATACCACATTCAACTTGTTACAAACTCCTCCATGCTTCTTTCCACATACTTGACAATCTGGAAAAGTTAATCTCAACTGATTCGGCGGATTCACATTAGCTGGACGATTGTTCTGGCCTCCGTCTCCTGCATTTTGTCTCCTGAAATTAAAATTTTTCCCTGGCTGAAACTTGCCCTTCTTAAAATTTGGAAACTTCCCTGTTTGTGACTGACTCTCACTTCCCTCAACTTTCCTTTTCTTGCTTTCCTTATCTTTCTGGAACATCTCACTCTCTGTCTCTGCGATCATAGCTTTCTGTACAACCCCGGCGTAGGTATCCAATTCAAAAATAGCTACCTTCCCCCTTATCCATGGCTTCAAGCCTTGCTGGAATCTCTTAGCTTTCTTTCGATCAGTATCAACATACGACGTCACATACCTTGACAATTCCTCAAACTTCCCCTCATAATCTGTTACCGACATATTCCCTTGCTTTAACTCTAAAAACTTCAGCTCCATTTGATCCTGAACAAACTGAGGAAAATACTTTTCTAAAAACAATTCCTTGAACCTTTCCCAACTAATAACATCTGTGCCTTCCAATGTCTTCACCATTTCCCACCAATAGGTGGCCTCATTCTTCAGATAGTAACTTGCAAACTCAACCTTCTGTTCCTCTTTCACTTTCACTAAGGCAAATGCCTTTTCTATTTCCTTTAACCAAACATTTGCTTCAATTGGCTCTAAGGAACCCTTAAATTCTGGTGGGTTTATTGCCTGAAAAGTTTTGAAAGTTACCTGGGGATTGGTCTGTCTCTGCTGTTGTTGTGCCAGGTGAACTGTTTGTTGGGCCAAGATTTGAAGAATCTGGGCTATTGCTGGGTCCATGGGTCCTAGGTTCACATTCTGGTTTATATCATTTTGATTGTTATTGTTGTTGTTGTTATTGTTGGTTTCTTCATTCTGGGTGTTGGTGCGGGTATTTCTTTTGGGAGGCATTTTCTGTAAAGAATCAATCAATTTATTTAGCTTTTGAATCAAATATTTGCATAAAAGAAAAGTTTTGTAAAACAGGAATATCTCTTTTTGAAAACAGTTGTAACTAAGTAAATTGCATGCTTCTTTACAGAATATAAACAGTTATGGAAAACAGGGCACATGGTATCACAGGGTATACTGGTACAATAAATAAGGTAAAGTAAAACAGGTGCGATAAAGTAAATGACAGTGTTGGAAAGGAAAAAGGTACTGATATATATAGATCAAAAGTTTTAGGGTAGTACAAGCGTAAAGATGCTTCGAAAGTAAAAGCAAAAAGGGTACAACAACCTACTCACTAGTCAGCATCGCTAGTCTATATATATAACTCAAAAGTCTTCTGATACACACTACACACTACTGTCCATACTACATAATCATAGCAACACTACTCAGCATCTTGATCTCAAAATCTCTAACTCAGCTCCAAGGAAACTCTGGTCCTGCTAGCCTCTCAAAGTCCTCCATCACCTCAGTAGCCCAGCCCAGCAGTGCATCAGGGCCTCTGCCAGGTAGTGTAGCTCCATGTAACCTAGCCTCAAGAACCCTCCGTGTCACATGAATCTCCTCAAGCACCTCTAGAACCCACTTAGCCCACTCTATTAGGAAATCAGGGGTGATGTCCTCATGTGTAGCCTCAGCAATCCTCACAGCAGCTGCTCTACGAAACGCCTGGAGCCTCTCCCTAAGTCGCCTCTCACCACTCCCCATCTCTCTGGTACGCATGATATGCAATAACTCCTGAATCTGACCCTGTAGGAATCGCTGCTCCATAAGGCAAGCCTCAAACTGATGATATGGGACAGGATAGGAAGAGAACTGGAAAGGTACTCCTGTGACTGAATGACTAGTAAAGCCTGAATCAGCAGGTGGGGATCCTCTGACAGGTGGCCTCATGCCTGGGGGTGGAATAGCCTGCAATGGTACGGGCTGCAACACCGGTGGAGGTAGAATAGCCAATGCTGGTGGAATCACAGGACGTGGATCCGATGCTGGTGCTCCAACTAAAGGCTCTGAGTGATCAGCTGATACGGGAATAAAAGAGTCGGCCATCTCTGCTATCTGAAATTATATCGTAATATAAGAATCTCGTACCATAACGCAATTTACGCTAATACCTGATATACCAAAACACTCAACCTCTCAATGTTCTATCATCCTATGCCTTACTTCTAATCCTAACCTTCTACCCATTCCCATTAACCTAGGCTTGTGTCAGTGACTTATAACCTGTAGCTCTGATACCAAACCTGTGGCGCCCTCCAAACCCGGGTCAGAAGTTTGGGGTCCACACACACCTTAATTATAACCTGCTTATAATAATAATAAAGATACTAATAATATATGCAATGACCATACTTACCAACCACCACGGACCGCAACAGTTTAAAGTATGCACACAAGCCAAACACACTAATATATTACAAACCGTTCAAATCCCAACTATTTCAAATTCAAACTGAGTATTAAACATTATTACAAACTTTTACAAACTTAAATTATTCCAAAAGAAGCCTACTAGCTCAGCTTTCTCAACCTGAACCCCTAGCTCTCGCGCTGGACTGGGGATCCTCTTTACCAACTGGTTCCTTTTTAACTGGAAAGAATATAAACAATATCGCACAAATGAGCTAACTAGCTCAGCAAGTCACAATGACAAAACTGAGAATAATGATCATCAGGTGAATATGGTTATGATATCAAGTGAACAATGGATTATGATTTAGAATTGGATATTATACTTTTAATTTAAAACCAAGGTTAGGCTGCTGATCAGTCACGCACTAACCCCGAGCAAGGCACACAGCATTGCTCTAACTACTGGATCCAAGGCACACATTGGCCTAACTTGACCATTATATGGTCTGACCACGAATCTGGTCCATAATTTTATAAAAACAATCCAATTCTAGCATAATAATAGAATATTTAATAATAAACAATAACTGAAATCATTAACAACAATAAATGTTTAACAATGAAAGGGTTTCAATCCTTGTAAGGATCAACAAGGTACTTTCAAAGCTTGAATGCTGGGTAATGAAAGAATTGGATAACAAAGGAAACAACGTTTCAGGGTTTCAAGGATTTGGTCTTTCAAAGCATAAGATGTCATGGATTGAGTATATAATAATTCAGTTCAGTGTCTGGTATTTAGTTTGTATATATTTGTGGAGTAGTATCGTAGATTTGTGGTTCGTGTTTGGGTATACAATAATCAATGGCTTAGAAAGAATATGGTTCATAGCTCAAGAATAATAACTGAAATCAGGATTTAGGTTTCCGTGCTTCAAAGCACTTGCAATGTCAACAAGACTATCAAGAATTACAATATCTCGAGAAAGTTCAGAACACTTGCCTGATATTAGCTTACTATCCTGCACTTGCTTTCAATCACAATCGTCTTACTCCTCAACTACCTGTTTCCCTTTCCTACGTCTTGCCTCTTCTGCTCACATATCATAAGCATCTATCAATCATCAACTCACAGGATTCTATTCAACACATACTTCTATCTACCCTTCATTTTACCCAAATCCGATTAACGGATTGAAATCTATGCAATAACCAAGTAAACACCAAATATATAGACTGATAGTCAAACAACAGGTCACGTATAACACATAATACATCACATAATCAATGACATATCATCTATAAAGAAGTCTCGGGTCATAAATATGCTTTCGGGTATTTAAAATGATTTTTAAAACATTTTTCGGAATTAAAACGGGTCGTTGGATCAATTTCGGGTTAATAAACAGGGTTCGGTTGGCCCATTCTGGCTCCGAAATAATTTTAGAATAATTATCGAGCCTTGGAAATAATTTAGAATAATATTTTAAAGCTCGAAACTATTTTTCAGAATTTTTAAATCATTTTTAAATAATTAAATCTAATTAAATAACTAATTAAAATCAATTAATAATTAATTAAATCAATTAATCAATTAATTTTCGAATTAATTGACCAATTAATCAATTATAAATTAACTGAAATTAATTAACTAATTAATTCAGATTTATTTGTGAATTAAAAATAATTTTCGGAATTAAAATAATAATTTTCAGAATTTTCAGAAATTAAAAATGAATTTTTATAATAAGAATAAATAGGAAATATGATTTTTAAACATTTTATAAACAGGAATCCTATTTTTGAAAACTTTGCAAACTACAGGGACTAAACTTCACCATCTTCAAAAATACAGGGACTAAACTGCAATTTTACAGTTTCAGTCGCCGGAAAATCGGGGGTGGCCGGAGAAGACGATCCCGGCGTCCTCACCCCACCAACACCTCCAGATCAACACTACACAACACCAGGAACTTGTTCATGCATTCAAAACATTCTAATCATCCCTGTTCTGGCCGGAAATTGGCCAAGAACATCGCCGGTTTCCGGCGAACATCACAAATCTTTAAAACACAACTCCCTTCGATTCAAGCATCCTCTGTTAACGAGCTATATATCAATCGATTGCAAATTTTATAAGGAACACAACCCACTATAAATCAACAGCTAATAACCCCTGAATCAAAAACCCCCAAATTTCAATTGAAAACATTCATACGGGTTATAAACCCTAATTTTGAAATTCGAAAATTAAACCCACTTTTGAGCATGTTATTGAACTCCAAATCAGACGTATGACATATGAAAATCATCAGGAAAACAAGCTCTACAACATGCAATCATCAAATCATACAAACAATCATCCGAACAAAAATTCATATTTTTAATAAAATAAATTCGAAAATAAATAAATTTTTAGAAAAATACCCTTGATTTCTGCAGTGAAATAAAGCTCAGAATCTGATAGAACACCTCAAATCCTTCGTTTTGGTTACTCAAGCTTTAAAAACAGAGATCGGTAACGCCTTCGTTTTGCTGTTTGATTCTTAGAACAGTTTATGTAATTAGGGTTTTTCTCTGAAAATTATATAATTAACTATCTGTAAATGATTTTGATACGAAATAAAATACGGTAAACGGCTATTTATAATTACGGAAAATTTGTATCCCGTTGGATCATTCCGGATATAAAACAGTACGTTTATCTGTAAAAACTGATCCAAACGGTATCGGTTTTCGGGATAATTATCCAAATTAGTACAATTTGTACTGCGGTCTTGGTCTCAGCGCCTGGTTACACGTATTACGAAGTGATAATTGAAATAGTTTAATAAAAAGCTCCCGTTTATCGAAAATACAGGTTTTATTGATTTACCGAAACGAATATTGTATCGAAAATGTTGCGCCGGGACCCGCGCAGGACAAACCGTAAGCCGGATCGAAAAAGTCGGAACATGAAAAATGCTCGGAATATTACAATTAGGTTAGGAAGGAGTTCTCGGAAGAGTTTCGGGTTCCAAAAACGTAACAACGGTTGACGTCGGTTGGTTCCCGTTTTTATAAAATAGATTTTAATTACCCGGAAAAAGATTTTAAAAATTTCATATGATTCTTATAAATCCATAAATCAACATAAAAATAATTAGGAAGATATGACAATTATCTATATTTTATTTTGGACATGTAAAAATTAAAATACTCAATTAATATTATTTTTGAATATTCAAGTACAGATAACACTTAACATTTAATTCACAGAATAGATACTGGGCACACATAATAATATCAAAAATAATTACACGATATATCCCGGATATTACATGTGATAAAGGAAAGAACAAATTCTGAGGCAATCAAAGCCAAATCACAAATGGAAATTGATCCAAGGTCCAAGGGCAAAGAAAAAGTTGATGAACCTGTAAAGGTTTTTATGCCAGTCATGGATGAAGAAACGACTGATGATGAAGAAGATGTTAATCTTACTCTGATGCATAAGAAGATTTTTCAAACAACCTCTGTCATGGCTCATGTTATTCAGAGTCAAGATATAGTAAGTTCTGATATGACAGTGAAGCAAGCAACCTGTGACATAGCTCAAGTTGGCTTGATATCAGAAGATAAGGAAAAGGAAACCTCTGACATTGCTCATGTTAAACCTTCAAAGATACTCCTACCAGGATTCACCAAAGCTAAACAGGCTCAACCTTTGAAGATTGCAACAAGTGGTTTTGAACCAAGAGTTGTTACAGGAAAGGAAGTAAGAGATAAATCTGGATTGGGTAGTTCTGATGAAAGAAGAGTACACAACACTACCAATGATCCAACTTCCTTAAGTGAACCAGGTGTTGGAGCAACTCCTGAAAGATTGAATCGACTTGAATCTGTACAAATGGTTTACCATACCTTCTTGAAAGAACATATCTTGTTATATTTTATGACAGATGGAAGGGTATACCATATTAGGCAAAATGCTATACTGTTAGGTCCCAATGTATTTGTAGAAGGGGGGTTGAATGCAAACTATACCGTTTAATCAAACTTAGTGCAGAATAAAAATTGAACCAAAATTCAAGTTAAATAAAAATATTATTAAACTTGAAAGGTGTTACAA
This sequence comes from Apium graveolens, assembly GCF_009905375.1. Lineage (NCBI taxonomy): Eukaryota > Viridiplantae > Streptophyta > Magnoliopsida > Apiales > Apiaceae > Apium > Apium graveolens. The sequence goes on from NC_133653.1 coordinate 60,556,314, forward strand.
CAACAGTATCGATTACAAGAGATTAATCTCAAATTAATTATCACAAATCTAGAATAAATTCGACATGAACTTTTTCTATTTTTACAATAAAAAGAATCAAATGCTAAACGCAATTTGAGATTAAGTTCTAGGGATTTTGATCCGCTAGATAGTTACACAAGAACAAGAGAATGATTTCTAGTGGTTTGGATTTAACTTTAAAACTAGAAAATGATGATCTGAATTCAGCAGATGAAAGATGAAATATTTGCAGCTCTGCTTTTCTTTTTGTTCTTGAAAATGGTTGACTTCTGTTGTATATTTTGAATGACTGCTGCTTCTCTCTTTTAAATGATTTGATCAACAGAACTTCATTGAACTGGCATGACAATCGGCATGACAGTCATTTGTACTAGGAAGACAATCGGTATGACAATCATTTGTACTAGGAAGACAATCGGTATGACTATCTCCTGAACTAGCAAGACTATCAATTTGAACTGGCAAGACTATCTCCTCCCAGTAGAACTTTCGGTGAGACAATCAGGAATGGCCTGGCATGACAATCGGTATGACAATCCAGATTGTCATGCCAGTTCAATCTCAATTGTCTTACTAAATTAAAACTGATTTTAATTCAATTATAATTCAGAAAATTCTTAATATTAATTCAGAATTAATTAATCAATTAATTCAATTAATCAATAAATTAATCTTTGCAGATTTAATTTATTTTCTTAATTAAATTATATGACTTAATTAATTAATAGAGAATTAATACTACTCTTGAACAACAACCATTCTTCTGAAAATCTTCTGAAAATCACTGTCAATTATGAATCAATTCCACCACTTCAATGTTGACACTCGATGTACTGTCTGGTTCATGAGTTACTAACTTCCGTGACGTTTCTTCATGTCTTGACTTTAATAACTTGATTTTCTTCAGATTAAATCCCTGTAATTAATTGATACCCTGACAAGATCTCTGTCACTTGATTAAATCCACAATCTTGATTTATATCACTGAGGCCTGATCAATTTCTTGAACTTCTACCAGTGAAATAATTCCTCAAGTCTGTAGATGAACCTTGTTTCTGAATCCTTTGACAGATGTTACTTTGTGAGATCTCTTTGACGGTAGATCCACTATTTATTTTTTACATTCTTATTTGAGTTGAGTTAAATCCTCGAATAAACAAATAGGCTATGACATATGCCTTTCAATCTCCCCCTATTTGTTTGTTAGACAATAACAAAAAATACCTAGAGTATAACTCAACTAACAAATAAGAAAAAGATGTAATCAGAAATGCAAAGTAAATAGCAGAAAAGTTATGGATTATATTTAACATTTTCCAGATTCCAAATAGATGTTCCTCTAGACTGAACATATCTTCAAGTAGTTTCATCTTCTTTTGTACAACCACATTTCCTGTTGAGAAGCGCATATCTCTCTTGCTTCTCCCCCTATGAGAATCAACTGATTAAAGAAGATTACCTTCGTTTACCACATCTCCCGTACAATAGGATCCGCAGATAAAAACCAATGGTACTCCCCTTTTGGAAAACAGCTTCTTCCCTTACTAGAAAATCACCTTGTGTTTACCACCTCTCCCGTACAATAGGATCCATAGTTACAAACAACAATGGTGTGGTGTAGTGTACATATGCTTTATCTTTTTTTCTTCATCCCTGCTATTTCTCCCCCTTAGTTGAGGAATCCTCCAAACTATTACTTAAGCTTTTATCTCCCCCTTAGAGAAGGAATGTATGTCGTTGTCTGAAGGAGTTCTCATGTTTCATTTGGTTGGAAAAGAAATAACAAGTAGTTTCATCTTTCTTCCTCACTGTGAGTGTGTGATTCTGTTTAGTGTACCTCACATGTGTTTCACTCTTCTCTCCACTCGTGTTTACACTCATTCTCAAAAGTGTATCACTCCTCTCATAGCTCCAAAAATCAGTTGTACCTGCAAGAAAAATCACCTTAGCCATCCTTAAGGAGGTCATAGGTGGTGCAATGGGAGTTCGCAAATCCCCATCCTTCTTAAACTCGTTAGATGAATCTGAGTCATAATCTACAAGTTGCTAGTTTCCCTTTTAGGGTTCCAGATTTGAATTCTGGGAAGGTAAACAATGATCCAAAGAATTTAGCATAAAGATCAAAGTTCCCTTTTAATGTTTGTGAAGACATTTCCTTGTGACTCATCAGGTAATATCTGAATCATTGTCAACAAGTTGCCGATCTGCGCCTATGTCAAATCCACTATCCGCAGATGCATCCAGGGGATTTAAGTCTGGGGAGGTAGACACTGACCACTAACATATGGCTTTTGGATCAGTATCCTCTCCTAACACCTGTAAAGTCAATTGGTCCATTAAAGAACCTTGAACAATCGAATATGACCTTAAAATGGTCGAAACTCTTGTTTCCGTCAACTCATCCTTTGTGTGTGTAACCTTTCCTTGTGCATCAAGAATTGTTTATGTTTGAGGTGGTGACACTACAACGGATACCTTGGCCGACAGGCAAATTTCAATAGACGCACCCTGTTGAGAGGATGAATCTAGTAACTGTTTTTGTGCCTTTTCAGCCATTACATCTTTTTGAGAAGATGTATGGGGGCTAGCAGTTGTCTCGGTTTAAATACTACTCATATTTGTAGGAGACAGAGCTGTTGGGTTGACTTCAGAACCTTCCTTATGTGGTGCACTAAGGCACTATCTCCCTCACGCTCACTTATACTTCATTTTAGTGGTAAGAGAGTGTTGGTTCGTTCTGTTTCTGTGTTTGTCTTTACAGTCTGGGATAGATGTTGTGGGTTTTCAACCTCATGACTTTCAATGAAAGAAAGCCATTGGAGACTGAACATGTATCACAGAATATATGGCACTATAGAGATAAAATGTACTTAAGATCTATAATGAATGAAAATTGTACATTTAATCTTTTGAGAGAAATGACGTACAATAGTGATTTCAAAAGATTTTAACTGAAATAAGAAATCACTAATGTTGAAAGAAGTTTGAGTTCAATGATAACATTACCAGCTTGTAACCAGCCATATCCCTCAATTAAACCTTTGTTGTTATCTCCAAAGGTAACCAGTGGGCCAGCTTTCTCAACCACATTTGATAGCAGGGCTCTATCTCCGGTCATATGTCTTGACGATCCACTGTCAAGAATCCACACTACCGGTTCTACCTGTTTACTGCCCTGCACTACAAATGGATTAGACCTTCTTCGGAACTCAAACTTGGTGGGGTCCGGCATACTTGTAGAATTGGCCTTTATCAGGCAAAACAACTTAACTTTTATATTCTCAACTTTCTCAATGACTGAACATTTGACCTTGTAAACAGCCTTAACAAATTTCTGTTTAGGCTTAGGCACAAATATCTCATTTCTAGCCTTAGAAGGACTAGCAGTCTTAGACCTATCATGCTTCCTATTATTCACATGCTGACGAGGAGTAGTCTTATCACTAGAAACATGTTTACCATTAAAATAAGCATACATCAAATTGAAAGCACAAGATATACAATTAGGAACACCACATATTTTATGAGAGGGATTAACAACAGGAAAATTATGCATGGTAGACATGGCATTTTTGTTATCCAACTCATGTGTGTCTGAGTTAGTCTCAGTTGCTTTCACAACTTTGACTGGAACTTTCGACACACTTGACTTGTAAACAACCTTCTCATTAGCATGATCTTCAGCACGTATTTCTTCTTGAATAATAAAGGAGGTCTCATCAAATGGTTCAGCAATTGATCCATTATAGAGGGGTTTATCAACACCCTTAAGCACATGTGGCACTTCCCTACCTTTATCACAGACATGAGGAGGGGAGTTTATGCCTAATTCTCCAGTAGCAGCATTGTAATCAAAACCTATTCGTGATGTTTGATTAACAGCTTGTTTACTGTAGAACTCTTTAGCCTTCGAACAAGAATTGAAGTAAGCTTTAACCTTAGTCTCAAGACCGGTGATCTTGTCTTTGAGAATAGTTTCGAGTTGTCTATAACAGTTAACTCTATTCTCTAGAAAAGATACTTGTTCTTTTAATTTATCTTGATTAATGTGTACAAGTCTTAATTGATTGACCTCTTTCTCAAGGTCTTTGATCTGCTGACTTAACAGTTCATTATCACGACGAGCACAATCTAAGGAACCTCCTAGATGATAAACTAATTCAGCATCAGTAAATTTTCTCTTTTCTTGACGATGAAGTATTTCAATCAATAGCCATAAGAGCAAGATTCCCTTCTTCTTTATCTTCACTATCAGTATCATCCCAGCTTCTTCCCTTTGCCAAATAAGCCCTTTCGGAGTTATTCTTCTGATTTGAATCATAAGAGTTCTTCCTTACTTGCTTTGACTTCCTACAATCTGTGGCAAAGTGTCCCAACTCATTGCAGTTATAGCATCTAATGGTGCTCCGATCAACCATCCCTGTTTTGTATCCACCACTGCTAGTGTTAGAGGATGAAGATCCACCTTTCTGGAATTTTTTGTAGTTGGACTTGTACTTGAACTTGGGATTTCTCTTGAATCTGACATTGGAGAATCTCTTGACAATTTGGGCCATTGACTCATCTTCCAATTGCTCCAGCTCTTCCAAGGAGTAAAAATCATCACTGGATTGATTTGTAGTAGGAGGATCATATTCTGCTACTAATACATTTTCCTCAGCCTTGGAATACTGTACCATTCTCTCTGACTGTTGAGATTGTTGTTGTTGTTTTTGACCTTCAGCTACTAGAGCAGTAGATGTGCTGACCACTCTATCTTTCCCGTAGACTTCCTTCTGCTGAATCTGCTCCAACTCATAGGTTTTTAACACACCATAGAGTCTATCCAAAGAAATCTCACTCAGATCTCTAGCTTCTCTTATGGCAGTGATTCTATGTTCAAGATGAGTTGGCAGTGTTAAAAGGAACTTTTTGTTGACCTCCATGATTGAATAATATTTTCCATTTATGTTCAGGTTGTTGATCAATGCATTGTCCCTCTCAAACACTTCAGTAATTCCTTCTCCTGGATTGGATTTAAAATGTTCATACTTAGAGGTTAGGATCTCTAACTTGTTCTCCCTAACTTCCTCTGTGCCTTCGTTAATCACCTCAATAGTTTCCCGGATGTGTTTGGAATTTTTACAGTTCATCACATGTCTGTTCATCAAGGAATCAAGGGACAACTAAAATTAATTGAAGGCTGGCATCCAAGGAGGCTTCTTCTTTTTCAGCTAGAGAAAAATCCTCAGGCTCTTTTGCATAGGTTCTAGCTTTGGTAATTACAACATCATCTTCAATCACCTCTGGTTCAATAACCATCAGAATTTTTGGACCATTCTTTAACAAGTTCAGATATTTGGAATTTGCCACTTGTAAAAATAAGAGCATCTTCTTCTTCCACATAATATAATTTTCTTTATCAAATAGTGGAATTTTAACGGTTCCAACTTTTTGTGAAGTCATTATGAATTTTTGAATAAATAAAAATTCAAGGAGTTGAAAAATCACAAAAGTCTAGGATCTTGATTTGTTCGTTAATCAGAAGGCTCTGATACCAATTGTTAGGTCCCAATGTGTTTGTAGAAGGGGGGTTGAATACAAACTATACCGTTTAATCGAATTTAGTACGGAATAAAAATTGAAACAAAATTCAAGTTAAATAAAAATATTATTAAACTTGAAAGGTGTTACAACAACGGTATCGATTACAAGGGATTAATCTCAAATTAATTATCACAAATCTAGAATAAATTCGACATGAAATTTTTCTATTTTTGCAATAAAAAGAATCAAATGCTAAACGCAATTTGAGATTAAGTTCTAGGGATTTTGATCCGCTAGATAGTTACACAAGAACAAGAGAATGATTTCTAGTGGTTTGGATTTAACTTTAAAACTAGAAAATGATGATCTGAATTCAGCAGATGAAAGATTAAATATTTGTAGCTCTGCTTTTCTTTTTGTTCTTGAAAATGGTTGACTTCTGTTGTATATTTTGAATGACTGCTGCTTCTCTCTTTTAAATGATTTGATCAACAGAACTTCATTGAACTGGCATGACAATCGGCATGACAATCATTTGTACTAGGAAGACAATCGGTATGACAATCATTTGTACTAGGAAGACAATCGGTATGACTATCTCCCGAACTAGTAAGACTATCAATTTGAACTGGCAATACTATCTCCTCCCATTAGAACTTTCGGTGAGACAATCACGAATGGCTTGGCATGACAATCGGTATGACAATCCAGATTGTCATGCCAGTTTAATCTCAATTGTCTTACTGAATTAAAACTGATTTTAATTCAATTATAATTCAGAAAATTCTTAATATTAATTCAGAATTAATTAATTAATTAATTCAATTAATCAATAAATTAATCTTTGCAGATTTAATTTATTTTCTTAATTAAATTATATGACTTAATTAATTAATAGAGAATTAATACTACTCTTGAACAACAACCATTCTTCTGAAAATCTTCTGAAAATCACTGTCAATTATGAATCAATTCCACCACTTCAATGTTGACACTCGATGTACTGTCTGGTTCATCAGTTACTAACTTCCGTGACGTTTCTTCATGTCTTGACTTTAATAACTTGATTTTCTTCAGATTAAATCCCTGTAATTAATTGATACCCTGACAAGATCTCTGTCACTTGATAAAATCCACAATCTTGATTTATATCACTGAGGCCTGATCAATTTCTTGAACTTCTTCCAGTGAAGTAATTCCTCAAGTCTGTAGATGAACCTTGTTTCTGAATCCTTTGATAGATGTTACTTTGTGAGATCTCTTTGATGGTAGATCCACTATTTACTTGTTACATTCTTATTTGAGTTGAGTTAAATCCTCGAATAAACAAATAGGCTATGACATATGCCTTTTATATACCACTGAAGTATTTTGAAGAACTGGAACATGTTCTATTCCTACTTCAAGTGAGAAACATAATAACAGATAGTGATGCAGGTTATTTAAAGTCACAAATTCAAAGACAGAAGAAGCTTTATTCTGTAAAGACTGCACATATTGTCCCAAGTACAGAGATCACAAAGGTGATATTGTCGAAATGAAGCCTAACTCTGCTAAGATTATAACTACTTTTCTGGGTTATAAGGCTGTGGAATTCAATCTAGAGTCTGACAAGGCATATCTGATTAGACTAGATCAGGAGATAAGAAAAGTTAAGATAAATGATCTCAGAGCAGCTATTTTTCAAACTGGAGAAGATACAGCTGAATTGATAAATGCTAAAAGGAGGATGGTTAATGAACTTGAATATGCTGAGAGATGTTTGTTGAAGAACTATCTCTGGACAACTCCTGATATCAAAGAGATCATAAATTGAAGCCAAGTCAAAGATCTACAACTGCTTAAATTCTGAAGTATATACAGACTGAAGCTGTTATCAAAAGTTAAAGATGGTAAAGCTGAAAGGACTGTAAGTTGTAGTTATCTAGTCAAATTCTCATGCATTTGTACTTAATATTTTTGAAATCATCAAATATCTGTTAAACTTGTATATTATGCTAATTTACAAGTTGGGAGAGATTGTTAGATATATTTGATAATGTCATGTGTAATATGATTTGTGTTTAGTTTTCAGATCTTACCTAACAGGACAAATCAGTACTTAACTGGAAATCAGCACTTATACTGAAGACAGAACTTAAGATATCAGAACTTAAGTTATCAGAAGATATTTATCAGGAGATAATATCAGGACTTAAAGAGACTTTCAGATAAGGCAGGCGGCTGATTGAAAGGAAAGAAGATCGAGACTAAGACAGGAAGAAATATGCATGAAGAAAGAATTCTATGAAGAATAGAATACTTGGAAGAAAAGATAACTAGTTGATATATTTTAGGAAGCAGAATTATATTCCATATCAATTAGAATTTATCTTGTAACTATGTAGTATATAAACACAGGCATAGGGTTTACACTATATGTGTTATCATTAATCGAAGTTATTATTCTTTGTAACCCTAGCAGCTCTTGTGATAATTTGTTCATCACTGAGAGAGGACAGTTCCATATTGTAACAGAGTTTATTGTGTTGAATAAAATATATTTTCTGTTACTTGAGTTCTTATATTCGATTTGATTGTAGTAAACACTATATTCAACCCCCTTCTACAGTGTGTGTGACCTAACAATGTTCATGTAGACTATGTTGTTGAAGTCTATTATGATAATCAAGCATCTATTGATATAGCTAACAATCCAGTTCAACATGCTCGTATGAAACATATTGAGCTGGATTGTCACTTCATCACAGAAAAGGTTCATGACAGTATTATTTTACCACAGAAGATTCCTAGAAAATTATAGTTGGCAAATATTCTCACCAAGGCACTTGGAGATACTGCTCATTGGTTAATATGTTCCCAGCTTGGTCTTCACAATCCTTGTTTGCCTCAAACTTGTGGGGGAGTAATACGGATAGTGGTCCCGCAAAGCATATGACTGCATTGGTCAGGTTAAAGCCACAGTATTAAGTTGCAATTACAAAGGCAATTGGCTTACAAATTAAGAAGGACCTGCAGACTATTATATGGACTTAGTCTTCTAGTTGCCAGCTGTGTGATTTTCTGTTTTGTTAGTTTATTATACTTGTCTGACTATAAATACTCGAGGACACTCTGTATCAATACAACTCAATTGAAAATACATTTCACTTTCTTTTTCACCACTCTGTCTCCATAACTAACTTTTCTTATACTCATAGCTGTAATTTTACATTTCTATTAATAGGCCTATTAATTTGATCATCCAAGGCAACTGATGTATCCATTCAAACATTCACTTGCCTCATTTTTTGTATATGTATATGGCGCAATCACCGAATACTACTCTTGGTGCGGCGTATGTAATCGAAATTGCTAATGTAAAAGCGTGTCCACCTCTTTTTTTACAATCATGTGGTTTATCTAAAGCTCACCTGTTGGCGTAGGCGTAACTACACATACAAGTTTTTAGAGTATCATATGATAATATGAACACTACTTATATAGGCGTATCAATATTACCCTTTCATTAACATATTAAGTTAGAGGTGTATATATACAAATTGATACATGTGCTTTCTTTAGGAGTGTGTCAGTGATACGCCATAGGTACGCCATAGGAAAAGACGTGTCTAATGGGTAGTTAGAGCAAACCTGTGCGACCGTGGGTATTTCGCCATTTTCCGCCCAAAAAATGGGTAAATATGTTATTCACCCTTATAACATGCTATTTTAAAAATATAACCAAATAATTAACTATATTCAAACATATCACATTACAGTTTAACAAATTTTAAATAATCAATTTTAGGCAACAATTTTCCCTAACACCATCGCAACTGCTCTAACAAGGTAATTTGAAGTACTTTATGTTATACGTTAAACTTTATCAAAGTTGGATCTCATGTGTTTTATAATAAAAAAGAGATTTAACAATTTGAGAATACATTAGAGAAACTTGTTGCCAATGCTCTAGCAGACTAACTTGAAGTATGTTAAACTTGATCAGAGTTGGATCTCACGTATTTTATAAAAAAAATATTTTATAAGAAAAAAGAGATTTAACAATTTATTTAGGAATACACTAATAGTTTGAGGATATACTGGACTTAAATTTACGGGAACATGAAATTGTATCATAAACAAATAGTATCCTTCTTGTAAAATCAAAAAACACTTTATTTTAAACAGTTTAAACATATCTTTTGAAATAAGAATGCTTTCTATTGAAGATTTCTATATTGAGTACAGTTATAATACGATATAATTACCCAATTTAATGCGTTTGAAAGTAAATAATTTTTCCCTGAAAAAAGTTAGCAACTTTAGATTGTGATTAACCAATTATAGCATATATTACTCCACCATGCATCTCATATAGTAAACATGTATAATTAGGACTTTTTTTATGTTGTTGAATCAAATTATAACAGTAGATTCACTGTCTAAATAAAATTTCAAGGAATATTGTAGTATCGAAATTTCTATCTAAATCAAATCCTTATATATTTGGACCACAATACCCTCGAGGTTGTAGTGTAACACTAGGAATATGGCTATAGCAACTGCCTGCTATATATTTGGCCCACTAGAAAAGTCTAACATAATCTTCAAGATACTTCAGTTATGTAAATGGTTTAATTCTACTATTAAACTGCAGAAGAATAAGCTTATGATTAATATCTAAAGACTCTTTGTATCTCTTCATGTTACATGGCCTTTATTATGAAGAATATTTGTTTTCTGCCACTACTACTACTTCTTCCTCTCTTAGCTTTTTCTGTTGAGACAAAGGTATTAGCAGTGTTATGGTTTATATTTTTGTGTGCATCTGCAGTTAATGAAGTAGTATGTGTGGGTATTTTTTCTGACATGTTATATTAATTGATGTTTTTCTCAGGTGTATATAGTTTATTTTGGAGAGCATAGTGGAGAGAAAGCTTTGCATGAGATTGAAGAAGATCATCACTCTTACTTGTTTTCTGTCAAGAAAACTCAAGAAGAAGCCAGGGCTTCTCTTCTCTATAGTTACAAGAACATTTTCAATGGCTTCGCCGCATTGCTTACTCCAGAAGAAGCCTCCAAATTATCGGGTATGTTTTTTTTGCTAGTTAGACACACTCAAACAACCGGCTTTGACGAGGTTCTAACCTCAACATCCCTGTAAAGAGAGATACCGCAAGACCAAGAGATGTTGGGCATTTCTTCTTTATTTTCCAAATCCTGACATCTATCTAAAAAACTGTTGAGAAAAAAATTATAATCTATAGAGGCATTCAAAGCCTATTTTTTAGCTCCGGCTGTTTCAGAAATCTGATTTATGCATGATATATATGTAGGTATGTGTTGGTTCAGTTGGTAACTGTGTTAATTTGTTAAACAGAAAGAGAAGAAGTGGTATCAGTGTTTGAGAGCCAGCCAGACAAGTACTCACTACAGACTACAAGGTCATGGGAGTTTTCAGGGGTAGAAAATACTAAAGAATGGAACTCTGAGAAAGACAACTTGTTATTCAAATCCAAATATGGGAAAGATGTTATTATTGGGGTTTTGGATACTGGTATACACATCAACTTTTTTTCTGATTTTTTTTTTACAAATTCCCAATCATTGAGTACATAGAGTAACATGACACAACAATTCATTATTTAAGTTTTACAAATATAAAACAGGAACCAGTTTTGGTCACATATATATGAGCTGCATGTTGTGACATTTGATTGGTTGAAACTTTGTGAGTGTGGTGAACAATGAATTGACATGAGAAAATCTATACACACATATATGTAAAAATTAAGATGATGATTATGTTATTGATCATCAGGTGTGTGGCCTGAGTCGAAGAGCTTTAGTGATGAAGGAATGGGACCTGTTCCAGCCTCTTGGAAAGGAATCTGCCAAACTGGTGATAATTTTACCACCAAACATTGTAACAGGTGACTCTCTTAGTTTCTTAACTGTCATTATTGTATTTCAAGATTATGCATATTGAGTATACATAATCTTACAAGTTACAACAACCTCTGTTATTCTATTATTGTTTAATAATACAAAAAAAAATAAAAAATTCTAGAAACCTAGTTTGTTCTTACCTTGACATAGAAAAATGTGGGAATTCAATTTTCAAAGGAAACAAATATATTATCAACTGGTCATTCATGGTCTGTCCTACACATGCTTCTCATAGTTGGCTGATCAGTTTGTCTATTTCATCAAAAACAAAGATATGAGCTGACTATAGTTTTATTGTTTTTGGCCTTTTATCATCTTGTGACCTTTATTTATTATCTATTCCAAGTTTCCAACTTTGTTCTGTACTCTGCTGTGTGATTGCTGTTTACTCTCTGCACTATATTATAGCCTTGCATCCATTTCAAGGTTTTGGGAAAAATAACTATTTATCATGTTCTAGGAAAAACAAAATTAATCCAGAGATAGTGTGCCTGATAAAGATAATTCACTTTTATATGTATGCTATTCTGTCAGTAACACTTTCTTTATTGATGGTTGGTTGGTCCTCAAGGCTTACATCAAGCCTGTCAGTCAAAGTTTACAATTATCACCTTGCTAGGTGCTTCTCCAAAAGCCCTTTTAATGGTGGGGTATTTCTATAGATTTAAACAGAATTACTATTGTTGTGGGGGGGGGGGCAATTACATTGCACTGTAAAACTGTGTGAACCTTTTGACAAGCTTTGATTTGTGTATACATGGACATATCTATGTGTCCTTGATTGTCTTCAGAATCAATTGAAAACAGAAAATAGATGGATACATTTGGAATAACAGTTGCTGATACCTTAGGAGTTGGGACTAATTAATTGTTTAAAATTGAATTTTAATCTTGTTGCATGTTTTATTTTGCAGAAAAATAATTGGAGCTAGGTACTACCTGAAAGGTTATCAAAGTCACTATGGTCCTCTGAACAGGACAATGGATTATCTATCACCGCGTGACAAGGATGGCCATGGAAGTCATACAGCATCAACTGCAGCAGGGCGGATCGTCCCTAAAGTCTCTGCCCTTGGTGGATTTGCCTATGGAACAGCCTCAGGTGGTGCGCCACTAGCCCGTTTAGCAATCTACAAAGTTTGCTGGCCAATACCTAAAAAGGAAAAAGTAGAAGGAAACACATGCACGGAAGTAGACATGTTAGCAGGCATGGATGATGCCATTGCAGATGGTGTTCATGTTTTAAGTCTTTCCCTCGGAACAGCAAAACCTTTGCCTTATGATCAAGATGGTCTCGCCATTGGAGGACTTCATGCTGTTAAAAAGAACATTGTGGTTTCGGCCAGTGCTGGCAATTCAGGCCCTTCCCCATCAACATTGTCTAATCCAGCTCCGTGGATTATAACAGTTGGTGCAAGCAGCATGGATCGATCTTTCATTGCCCCGGTTATACTTGGGAATGGCATGAGCATTGAGGTAAAATTATATAAAGAATATAGCGAACGGTTTAAATATTGTTGAACTGAAAGAGTATTCAAAGATGTGGATGTTTAAACTCTAATTCTTTGTACTAAATCAACCAGGGACAAACAGTAACTCCATACAATCTGAAAAGAAAGATGTACCCACTCGTTCATGCAGCGCAAGTACTTGAACGTCATTTTGATCCAAAAAATTCTACAGCAATGTAATCCTCCGGATACTTCCTAGTTCATACAATTCACTGTAGAGCATGCTCATCTAAAGTGATGAATTAATCGTGTATTGATTGTATCTTGCAGGCAATGTTTACCAGGATCTCTATCACCTGAAAAGGCTAAAGGGAAGATTGTCTTTTGCTTGAGAGGAAATGGAACAAGAATTGGGAAAGGCCAGGAGGTGAAAAGGGCTGGAGGTGCTGGTTATATCTTGGGGAACAGCCTTGCAAATGGAGCAGAGTTGGCTGTCGATGCTCATGTTCTTCCTGCCACAGGAGTCACTTCAGACGACGCCATAAAAATTTTAAAGTATATTAATTCTACAAAGAAGCCAACAGCATACATCAGATATGCAAAGACAAGATTAAATTATAAACCTGCACCTTACATGGCTGCCTTCACCAGCAGGGGGCCAAACGTAATTTCACCTGATATTCTCAAGGTAATTAGCAAGTACATCTGTAACTGGATTATTCAATTGCCACAATTCTCGCAGACAACTAAATTCAAAGTTCTGATAAGCTAGAGGTCTTATTCCTGTTTTTTTCTGGATTACATGGCAGCCTGATATCACAGCTCCAGGTCTGAATATTTTGGCAGCATGGACTGAAGGAAATTCGCCTACGAAGCTGGAAAGTGATACTAGAGTTGTCAAGTACAACATAATTTCTGGAACTTCTATGTCTTGCCCTCATGTGGCTGGCGTTGCTGCACTACTTAAAGCTGCCCACCCTAGTTGGAGCAGTGCTGCCATTAGATCTGCTATTATGACCTCAGGTATGCAGACAGATTCTTAGAAAACGACACAAGAAGAAAGATACCGTCTCAAATAAAGAATCAGTCATTTCTCTGATTTGCTTCAATTTAATTCGTCAAAAAAATGGCCAGTAGAAGAACCAAAAATGCAAATAGTAAACTATGACCTTTATATCAATCATGATGTACAAATTTTGGTACTTTCTACGCACCAAACTTTCTGATGTTTTACATATCTAACTTGCAGCTGGACTGCTGAACAACAAAGGTAAGCTTATAACTGATGCATCCAAAAGAACCCCTGCGGATCCCTTCCAGTATGGGTCTGGCCATTTCAGGCCAGAAAAGGCAGTAGATCCTGGACTCGTGTATGATGCTACACACTTGGATTATCTTCTCTTCCTCTGCGCTTCTGGATTAAAAGTTGTCGATCCAGTCTATAAGTGTCCGAAAAATCCACCAGCCACATACAATCTCAACTATCCTTCCCTTGCTATACCAAAGTTCAGTGGCACTAAACTTGTCAAGAGAACAGTCACAAATGTTGGCGGAAGCAAGAGCGTCTACTTTGTTAGGGTTAAACCGCCCTTGGGATACTCTGTAAAGGTCTTCCCACCTATCTTAGTTTTTAACCATGTTGGCCAGCAAAAGAATTTCACCATAACAGTGAAAGCAAATAGAAAGACATCTGAAAAGAGTAATAACTACTCATTTGGATGGTATACATGGACCGATGGATTCCACAGTGTCAGAAGTCCCTTGGCTGTGTCGTCGCCATAATTCTCTCATGAACATGTCACCTAATCTGATTTTCATTATCAAGTAGCTTGTCATCCTTATAATTACAATACAAGGAAAAGGATTCAAGGTTTACAACGTAAATAGATTTTTGTGGTACATGTGCTTATAATGTTCCTTTTTTTCCTACACTTTCAAGTTTATGACTTGTCAGAAAAGGTCATGCTGACTTTAATAAGCTGAAAAATGTACCTGTGCTTGATATATTGTAAGTTGAAGGAAGAACATACCTGTAATCCTTTTCATGACAGTTACTCTGCTTCTAAAGAAATTAGCTGACTGACCAAATGTTACAAATTCAATAACAACAGCAGTACATATTGATATGAATGAACTCGAAGATATTTGACAGATCAAAACCAGCATAGCGTCAAAGTAGTTTATCTGCAATCAAACACCATCATTTGTCTGGACTACATGTGAATACAATTTGCGATTAATATATATAAATAAAATACATGTGTGCGTGAGTAAACGAAATCAAACAGAGAAAGAAAGGATATAACCAAAGGGAGATACTCGAGTCCAGTTAAAACTGTCTCCTTAAAACCATTTCGCCTCTCACCGTGTGTGCGAATCGATAGCCTTCCAGGATAAAACGAGATACTAGTATGATTGATAGATCGAATATACTCTCAGCGAACTTGAACTAAACCCGAGAACTATCACCGGAATATTGGAAAATTTAAGACTAAAGAGACCGAGAATGAAAGAGATGACTCTTATTCCCTTGACTTAATAAAAGTGATGCCCTAAGACTCTATTTATAAAGAGAGGCTTGAAAGGACTTGTTTTTCTTTTTGATGTGGTACATGCTATTTATAAGAAAAACTAAGGAATAGGTTTGTGCTACTCTCGATGTGGTACAAAACCACTTTTCATATTAAAAGGTAAAACTTTGGAACATCAGTTCTCATTCACCTTTTACTCATTTTGAGCGTGTAAATATGCGTGGGAATCCCCTCGAAGAGGAGAATACGTTCCAATAAATACACACCATTAACACATAATGTGCCTCACTCATATAGAGTCTCAAAATGATTCACAACTTAGTCTAAAATACTAAGTTTGTCCAACAATCCCCCACAAATGAGATTGATGGTCCAGTAGCACGCACCACATAGACAGACAGACGCGGAGCTTGACTTGGTGATAGTTCTGGCGGTCAGATATAGCATACGATAGGTAGAGAATGCTCCTTGAACCTTCGCTCGAATAAGTATATCGACTTTACTGGTAGACAGTATGACGCGATGTTCTTGAACTGTTCGACCGTTTGTGTAAACGATGACATACTCATCACTATATCTTTCCTGACTCATTCAGTTCACATGATTATGTCCATTTTGGTCATGGAACATCGTCCTGGTTCTGCAGGAGTTTCTAAAGAATTGTGCTTCGCAATTCTCCTTTGAAGCGGCCCCACTTCTCTCCCACATAGGTGTTCTTTATCTTATAGAGTAACCCGCGTTTACTCAACTGAATTCCATGTGTTCACTCCTGAACTCTATGTATTTATCAAAGATCATTAAAAGCTCAAAGCTTAACCTCGTACCTTACGGGTCTCACTGTTTCCTCATCATAGGAACAGGCCAGGGGTTACCCCACAGTGATTTGGCCATCATGATTTAGTTGTCCCATTGAACCAAGTTCTTGGGATCTCCAGTCAGCAATGGATGGGTGTCCACTATGATGCCGTTAAGCAATAAGCTTACGGCCCATCCCTCTCGATGATATCTCAACCACTTCTCTTGATAACCCTTTGGTTAGTGGATCCGCGATATTATCTTTTAACGGTATATAGTCAATAGTGATAATTCCGGTTGAGATCAATTGTCTAATGGAACTGTGTCGTCGTCATATATGACGAGACTTTCCATTATACATCGTGCTCTGTACTCTGCCAATAGCGGATTGACTATCACAGTGAATCCCTATTGCAGTTACAGGCTTTGGTCATCTTGGAATATCCTCCAGAAACTGACGTAGATATTCAGCCTCTTCGACGCATTTATCTAGTGCCACAAACTCAGCTTCCATCGTGGAATGAGTTATCACCGTTTATTTTGAGGATTTCCATGATATTTCCGCTCCAGCTAATGTAAACACATAGCTCGTAGACTTAAGTGCTTTCTTGCTAGATATCCAGTTTGCGTCAGTATATCCTTTTAATACTGCTGGGTATCTTCCATAGTGCAGTCTGATAGGAATAAATAAATTATGATTAAATACTGCAAGGTGTGGGCTGCTAGGCCCAATAAAAAGATATATGATACTCAGACCGGAAAGGTTAAGCCTGATAGACCAGATCAGGTCTGATGGAATAAAGAAGGCCCAAAAGCCCTGATTATTAATTAATTTCGTAATTAATTAATAAGGTAAAAATCAGCTATTGAGAAGAGTCCCGATAAGGATATAAATCCTTATAGATTATCCTCAAGGGGATCTAAAAGGATAAGGAATCAGTTTCCTACTATTTAGGATTCCTAAGTCCATTCTAATTATGAGACTTGCCCACCAAGTCTCCTATACCAAGTCCAATTCAAGGACTCCCAACATCTATATAAGGGGCCTCACCCCAAAGATCAGAACTATGTTTTTTGGCTTGATTCTCTAATTCACAGAGATACGTAGGCATCTCGTAAAGGCAGATCGAGCCACGAAACACAAGAGCAGCCATTAAAGGCCTTGAGCTCTCGAATCTTAGTAATAAATACAGCAAATAATAACCTTAGTTTTTTATCCATAACACAGTACATAGTCTCGAGTTCCCCACAAATACCTTAGTACCCTTATGATCGCTTTCCAGTGATCAGCTCTCGGGTTACTCGTAAACCTACTCAACTTGCTAATTGAGTATGCAATGTCTGGTCTTGTACAGCTCAAGAGGTACATCAGACTACCAATTATCCTCAAGTATTCCAATTGGAAAACAGCTACACCTTTGTTCTTGGATAGGTGCAAAGTCATATCCACAGGTGTCCTAGCTTTCTCAAAGTCATCCTTAAGAAACTTCTCAAGGATCTTGTCAACATAATGTGGTTGACTTAATGCGAGACCCTCTGATGTTCTAGAAATTTGAATTCCCAGAATTACATTTGCTAGTCCCATGTCTTTCATGTCGAATCTTGATTTCAACATATCCTTGGTAGATTTGATCACTTTATAATTGCTTCCGGCAATAAGTAGATCATCTACATATAGTGTCATTGTTAGAATTAATATTAATATAAATATTATTTCTATAGTTTGCTTTAAAAGAAAAATCTAGAAAAATCTTCAAGACTTTTCAGTTTGTGACTTTTCACTTTGGAGCCTTTTTACCTCCTTGTATTAATGGTGTCTTTTGGCCATTCTTGGAGTTACAAGTTTGAGCTCTTATAAAAGGAGGTCTCCCCCTCATGTTTGCACACACAAAAAAACAATTTTCCTCTCATATAGATATAAGTATATTTTTGGGAAATGATCAAAAGTATTTTCAATCTATTTCGTTGTACTACACCAAAGAAATAGAAGTCGTGTAACCTTGGAGGTTGATTGCCAAGAGGCCGTGTGTACGTAGCGGGGCAAATTCAACTTTAGGGCAGTGTTAATTCACGCCACGACTCCTTCATTCTCTCAAGTTCTTTTCGGTTTGCTCTCTTCTTTTCTTACATTCTAAAGTTGAATTTTGTGTTAGCATATATCTTATCTGCCACCATGAATTCCAATACTTTTATTCCTGATATGTCTAAATTAGACCCTTTTGATGGGAAAAATTATAAAATGTGGTCCGATAAGATGGAGTTTTTCTTGAGTCAAATTGGAGTAGATTATTGTCTCACTAAAGACTCAGCCCCTGAAAATTCTGGAAAAGATTTCGAGAAGGATAATAAGACTTGTCGTGGAATGTTATTGCATTATATGACATCTGCTTTATATTTAATCTATAGCAAGTCCTTAAAGGCCAAAGAAATTTGGGATGCTTTAAAAACCAAGTATGGTTCTGATGATTATGGGACTAAGAAATATGCATGTAGTCGTTGGCTAAATTTTCGTATGTCTGATGATAAGCCTGTTCTTCAACAAGTTCATGAGTATGAATATTTATGTGCTGATATTATTGCTGAAGGAATGAAAATTTGTGAAATGTTTCAAGCTAATTGTCTTCTTGAAAAATTACCACCATCTTGGCAAACATATGTTCATTCTATGAAGCACAAACAGAAGGACTTCACTCTGCAAGAGTTAGTGTCTCACATCAAGATTGAGGAACAAAATCGAATTCAAACAAATGAAACAACACTTGGTCATTCTTCATTTACTGCTAATCTTGTTGAGTCAAAAGATGCAGGTCATACGAAAGGACCAAAAGGTAAAGGTCCAAATCAGTTCCATGACACTAAAATGAAAAATAAGAACTTCAAAGGGAGAAGGCAGTTTAAAGGAAATTGCTTCACTTGTGGAAAATTCGGGCATGCCGCAAAGGAGTGTAGGCAAGGAAAGGGACCTGGTTCAAAACAAAGGAAGACAAATCTCAGACTCAGGCCAATCTCACTGAAGAAATCATAGCTGCTGTTGTATCTGAAGTAAATTTGGTGAGCAATATTTCTGAATGGGTGGTGGATACCGGTGCAACTCGTCATATTTGTTCAAATAAGGATATGTTCCAGGACTATGATAAAGCATCTGATGGAGAATGTGTCTTCATGGGCAACTCAAGCACTGTGAGTATACTTGGAAAGGGAAAGGTTTCTCTTAAACTTACTTCTGGAAAAACTATTGCTTTGCATAATGTTTTGCATGTCCCTGATATTCGTAGAAACCTGATTTCTGGAGCCTTATTGAACAAAGCTGGTATTAAATTAACCTTTGAATCTGATAAACTTGTTCTTACTAAAAATGGTGATTTTGTGGGCAAAGGCTTTTGTAATGGTGGGTTGTTTGTACTTGATATTTTGACTGATAATAAAATTGCTACTGCTTCTGCTTATATTGCTGAATCTGTTACCTTATGGCATGCTAGACTGGGTCACGTAAATGTTGCTTCTGTGAAAAGGCTTAAACAACTTAGGCTAATCCCTGAATTCAGCAATACATCTTTTGATAAATGTGAAGTATGTGTTGAAGCAAAGCACCCTAAAAAGGCCTTTAATAAAATCGGAAACCGGTCTTCGACATTGCTTGAATTAATTCACAGTGATTTAGGTGACTTTAAGAACACTATGAGTAGAGGAGGTAAACGTTATTATATTACTTTTGTGGATGACTTTTCACGATTCACCAAGCTCTACTTGTTGAGTTCGAAAGATGAGGCCGAAGAAAAATTTCTTATTTATAAGGCTGAAGTTGAGAAACAATTGAATAAAAATATTAAAAGGTTAAGAATAGATAGGGGTGGTGAATATGATGGAGCAACTCTAAAGAAATTCTGTGAACTTAATGGGATTATTCACGAGGTTACAGCACCATATACGCCTGAACAAAATGGGGTAGCTGAACGAAAAAATAGAACTCTTAAAGATATGATGAATACTATGCTTATCAGTTCAGGAATGCCTTCTAATATGTGGGGTGAAGCTATTTTATATGCTTGCCATGTGCTTAATCGTGTGCCGCATAAAAAATCTGATAAAACTCCTTATGAATTATGGAAGGGTTTCGCGCCCAACTTGAGTTACCTTAAAGTGTGGGGGTGTTTGGGAAAAATTGGGCTCCCAGATTTTCAAAGAAGTAAAATTGTTCCCAAGACTGTTGATGGTATTTTTGTTGGTTTTAATGGTGGTGCATATAGACTTATTCTTAAAGATGCATATGGTTTTGGTCCATTTAAAGAGTCAAGAGACGTTGAATTTTTTGAGCATATTTTTCCTATGAAAGCTAATGTGCAATCATGTTTAGCATCTGGATCTTCTTCATCAGTTTCAATGCATTGTGACTCACAAGCTGCAATGGGACTAGCGAATAATCAACTCTACAATGGGAAGAAAAGACATATTCGCTTGAGGCATGCTATAATTCGAAGTCTGATCAGAAATAATGTGATATCACTCGAGTATGTAAAATCAGAGAGGAATATTGCAGATCCTCTCACCAAAGGCCTT
This sequence comes from Apium graveolens, assembly GCF_009905375.1. Lineage (NCBI taxonomy): Eukaryota > Viridiplantae > Streptophyta > Magnoliopsida > Apiales > Apiaceae > Apium > Apium graveolens. The sequence goes on from NC_133653.1 coordinate 60,577,126, forward strand.
TGTAGAAAATTAGTGTTGGAGTCAGCACAAGGAATGGGTTTAAAGCCTATTGTGGAGTGAATTGTGATGGACACCCATCTTAAACTTGTTTAAGTTCAATGGGTCAAACGAAATCATAAAAGAACTCATGTTTATATACTACTACCATTCCTATTAATAAAGTGATGTAGTATTTTTATTATTGTCACATGTGTTAGGATGAGCTAATGCTCTTAATAAGTTCATAGTCTCGTAAGAGGTGGTTTGCGACAATACAAACTTGATGAACTTACCTATGTGAATGTGGGGCTATTGCCCAACCCCTTATGAGAGTCCTTTGGCGAAGGACCTCTAGAGCGTTCACGAAAATCCAGGTACAATGTGGGGGCACTTATATAAAAATATAATTTGCGAAATCACTTCTTGATTTGAGAAAGGTTAAAGTGCGCAAATATGTTTTCACTAACTTCCGTGAGAGGTTCAAGGATTTTTCTACCTCACATGGTTTTGAGGCATGTTTGTATGCACCGGTATCAATTCAAGTCCACAAGACATTGGTGCTTAAGAAACCGACTATCCATTGCCCATTAAATTACTTAAATTATTTTTCTTTTGCAGCATGTGGGGGAATGTTAGAATTAATATTAATATAAATATTATTTCTATAGTTTGCTTTAAAAGAAAAATCTAGAAAAATCTTCAAGACTTTTCAGTTTGTGACTTTTCACTTTGGAGCCTTTTTACCTCCTTGTATTAATGGTGTCTTTTGGCCATTCTTGGAGTTACAAGTTTGAGCTCTTATAAAAGGAGGTCTCCCCCTCATGTTTGCACACACAAAAAAACAATTTTCCTCTCATATAGATATAAGTATATTTTTGGGCAATGATCAAGAGTATTTTCAATCTATTTCGTTGTACTACACCAAAGAAATAGAAGTCGTGTAACCTTGGAGGTTGATTGCCAAGAGGCCGTGTGTACGTAGCGGGGCAAATTCAACTTTAGGGCAGTGTTAATTCACGCCACGACTCCTTCATTCTCTCAAGTTCTTTTCGGTTTGCTCTCTTCTTTTCTTACAGTCATCATGACATAGCCACTCTCGTTATCCTTGTAATAGGCACAGCTATCACATTCATTAATTTTGAAGCCATTTGCCAGCACGACCTCATCAAATTTTTCATGCCATTTCATAGGCGCTTGCTTCAAACCATACAATAATTTCACCAATCTACAGACTTTTCTTTCTTGTCCTGGGACAACAAACCCTTCGGGTTGTTCCATATAGATTTCCTCATCTATGTCTCCATTTAGGAAAGCTGTTTTCACATCCATTTGATGTATATTTAGATTACGCATTGCAGCAATAGCAAACATCATCCTTATGGACGTTATTCTCGTTACAGGAGAGTATGTATCAAAGTAATCAAGGCCTTTTTGTTGCTTGTATCATTTAATCACAAGTCTGGCCTTATACTTATCAATAGTTCCATCAGTTTTTAACTTTTTCTTGAAAACCCACTAGCTACCTAATGGTTTGCAACCAGTTGGCAAGTCCACTAATTCCCAAGTATGATTCTGCATAATTGAATCAAATTCATTCTTGATGGCCTCTTTCCACATAGGCCCATCAGGTGAGGTAACTGAAAGAGATGTGTCCTAAGTCCAATCATGTATGATGATTTAGGAATAACTTTTATGTAATCTGTTTTAATTTCATTGATATTAATAAAAGACTTGTTTTGGTTTTATTGCGGGCTTTATCTATTTAAGTGTTTAAATAAGATATACCATAGTTTAGAGTAAAGCTTTTTATGGATTATGATGAGATCATAATAATGAGACCTAAAAGATGATAACTCTAAACTTAAATATTTCCTGGTCGTAGGATTACTAACTGGTAATTAGTAATCCGCAAAGATCGGTACATACTATGCTTGCTTCATTATGAAGGATGTCTTCTCATAGATATTTGTGTGGTGATACTATAGCTAGTATGTAGGTGCTTATTATAGAATAAGTTCACTGAACATGACTCACACAGCTAAACAATTGATGGAGTTCACTCATGTGTCAGCAGTTGTTCATATAGTGATATTTGTACAAGTATCCTTAGACTTGAGGTCATCATAGTCATCTTGTGTACACTGAACTATGCTTTGGTTTAGTTCTTAGTCTCCAGGGACAATTATAAGGGCTCTACTGGGTATAGGAATTTGTACACGAAGATAGTGTATGATCAATAAAGTATCTACCCCTTCCAGTGAAGGAAGAGAATGTTCAATGTTGATCCACTTATGCTAGTTCAGGAATCTCTGGCCAGAGTGAATGAAATGAGAAAGGAGTTTCTAATTTACATTAAATAGAACTAAGCATAGTGAATGGGAAAGCAAATGATTAAATAAGATAGGCTTGACACAAGTTCCATGCCTTGTATTTAATCGTGACATTGCAGGGTAGAAGGAATTGATTGTACGGTAACTACTCACTGAATAGGTTCTTGGTATTCTAAGCAGTGAATTCGTATTATACGGATAGTCGCGATATGCTGAGAAGTATCCCTCACGATGTAGAATAAATATGATACATTTATTAATTAATCATATTTAATGAATTAGAGAATTTATATAAATAATGATAAAATAGTTTTATTATTATTTATTTCTACTACCGGCTTAATATTGAACCTACAGGGTCACACCATAAAAGAGAATGATTTAATGGTGAAGGAATTAATTAATAATGGTTGGTAATTATTTATTTGTGAAATAAATAATTAATTAGCAGATTTAATAATTGATTAAATGAGATTTAATTAATTCTTAATATTATTAATTAAGAATTTAATTTTGGAAATTAAATCAAGTGAGAGAATTATTTTTCTAAGTGTTTAGAAAAGGGATTAATGATTAAAAGGTGTTTTAATTATTAGTTAATTGGTTAATAAGAATAATCAATTAAAGGGTTAATAATAATAATATTTTATGGAAAATTTTCAGCTGAAAATTTTGCCTATAAATATACTATTATAAACCCTATTTGCCTCAACCCAAATAATTAACCCTAATTCTAAAGTAGAACAAGAGGGAGGCAACTAATTCTCTCAACTTCTTCCTTCTCCATCACATTGTACTCTTGGTGGATACCGGTGGAGTGTTTCACACTTGAGGAGCAGCTGCTAGGGATTTCCGTTCATCGTTCTTGGATCGCTATTAAAGACCTTCATCTTTCCATTAACGTAAAGTTTCTTAAGGTAAATATACTAAACTACGAATTAAATATTATTTTTCGCATGGATCCTGCGGAGGGTTTCGGTTTTTTTTTAAGATTTAAATTTACATTTTCGTTGCATTTATGTGCTAAAAACCCTTCAGTTTCCGCCTCCTTATAGGTTTTTGGGTCACCTTCTTCGAGCAAATAGGTCATAAAATCAGACCCATAGGATTTCTCCGTTCGTTGTCTTTTGCTCCTTCTCACTACCCCCACATTTTTGTCTTCACTTTCGTCACTCTCAATATCGTCATCTACAGACTCATGCGATCGTTTAGACGTCGTAGGTTGTTGGTTTCTTGGATTACAGGGAAACAACGTCTCAAAGAATGAGGCATTCCTTGATTCCATAATGGTATTTTTTTGAATATCAGGAATCTTGGATTTATGAACAAGAAACCGATATGCAGTACTGTGTGGAGGATATCCGATGAAGATACAGTCCACAATCTTAGGACATATCTTCACCTTCTTCGGTGTAGGGATCAGTACCTTTGCAAGGCACCCCCACACTTTCAAGTGTTGGTAACTTGGTTTCTTTTTCTTCCACATTTCATAAGGACTTACATCCTTATTCTTGCGCATCGTAATATTTAAAATATTATTTGCGCTTAAGATGGCTTCTCCCCACATCGATTGTGGAAGCCCAGAGCTTAACAACATTGCATTCATCATTTCTTTCAGAGTGCGATTCTTCCTTTCAGCCACACCATTTGACTGAGGGGAGTATGGTGCAGTGACCTCATGGATTATACCATGTTGTGAACAGAATTCCCCAAATGGTTCAACATATTCACCTCCACGATCACTTCGTATCGTTTTGATTTTCTCAGTCTGTTGTGTCTCAACTTCTTCCTTATAGATTTTAAATTTATCTATAGCTTAGTCTTTGCTTTTCAACAAATATACATAGCAGTATTTTGTACAATCATCAATGAATGTAATAAAAAACGTATTTCCTCCTCTTGTTGGAGCGAATTTTAAATCACATATGTCGCTATGTATTAGGTCTAGCACTTTGGTGTTCCTTTCCACACGTTTAAATGATGATCTCGTTAATTTTGCCTCAACACAAGTCTCACACTTATGTTTTGAATCGATAGTAAGTTTAGGTATGTATTCTTTTGCATTTAAACGTCGTAAAGTGTCATAATTTACATGTCCTAATCTAGCATGCCATAAATTAGGAGACTCAAGCAAGTAAGCAAAAGAATTCTTCATTTCATTATCGTCCTTAACGGACATTACATTGAGCTTAAAAAGCCCATCGGTTAAATAACCCTTGCCTACAAACATACCACTCTTAGACAAAATAACTTTATCTGACTCTATTACAATGCGAAAGCCATGCTTACTCAATAGAGAACCAGACACAAGGTTCTTGCGAATATCAGGCACATAAAGTACATTCTTCAAAGTCAGATTCTTCCCAGAGGTCATCTTCAGGATCACCGTGCCTTCACCCTTAATGGTAGAAGTTGCTGAATTCCCCATGTAGAGCTTCTCACCAGCATCGGAAGCTTTGAGGCTAGAGAAAATCTCCTTGTCTGAGCAAACATGTCTAGTAGCACCGGTATCAATCCACCATTCACGTGGATTAGAACTGACCAGGTTCACTTCATAGACCGTAGCACAGAGGTCTATATCACCCATCTCCTTGGAGATATTCTCTACCATGTTTGCTTCTTTCTTCTTGTTGGGCTTCTTGGGCTTCTTGCAGTCAGAAGACCTATGACCAACTTTATCACAGTTGTAGCACTTCCCCTGAAATTTCGACTTCGAAATCCCTCCTTTGGGTGCCAGCTTTGCCCCTTTACTAGAATTAGTCTTCTTGGGCTTGGAGCTTTGAGCATGCTCCACCATGTTTGCCTTCTCAGTGGAAACATTAACTTTCTTCTCGGACCCTCTGTTGTCTTTTTCAATACGAAGTCTAACAATAAGATCCTCCATAGACATCTCATTTCGCTTGTGCTTAAGGTAGTTCTTGAAATCTTTCCATCCAGGTGGAAGCTTTTCAATAACAGCAGCAACTTGGAAAGACTCACTTATGACCATTCCCTCAGCATGAATGTCATGAATGATCACCTGCAGTTCCTGCACCTGACTGACCACAGTCTTAGATACTGTCATCTTATAATCAAGAAAGCGGCCAACAATCCACTTCTTTGCCCCAGCGTCCTCGGTTTTATACTTATGGTCAAGTGACTCCTATAAGACCTTAGCTGTTGGCTTCGCGCTGTATACGTTATACAACGAGTCAGACAAACAATTTAACACATAGTTCTGACAGATGTAGTCGGAGTGCTTCCAAGCATCAGCAGCATACACAGTCTGCATGTTACTCTCAGCAGTGAGCAACGGTGGTTCTTCCTTAAGGAAGCGATCCATATGCAACATGGTCAGATAAAATTGCATCTTTTGTTGCCAACGTTTGAAGTTCGTTCCGTTGAACTTCTCAGGTTTTTCAGCATGTGCAGCAGGCACAGTTGGCATAACAGGTGCAGCAGGCACCACAGGTGGAATAGATGGTACGTGCGTCTGTACTACAGGTGTATGCACACCAGTAGGCACCACAGGTATGATCGGAGGAGTGAATCCTGCCGATATCTGTCCAAGAGGAACACTAAACTGTCCAATGACAGTGTGTCCCACAGGCACATGTCCCGAAGGCACATGTCCAACAGGCGTTTGACCCCCATCAGATCGTACGATCTGTGTGTTAGGGTTAATCGGCTACTGGTGAACCCCATCAGATCCAGTGATCTGTGCGTTGGGATCAGCCGTCATGTTCATCGGATCGTTCACAGTTTGGTTCTCCATCGATCTGTTACTCAACAAAACAAGCAGATACAGATGTATCAATCACAGATGTATAAAACGAAATAGCTTTAAGATTGTGAATACAATCTGCGATTAATACATATAAATCAAATAAGTGTGTGCGTGAGTAAACGAAATCAAACAGAGAAAGAAAGGATATAACCAAAGGGAGATACTCGAGTCCAGTTGAAACTGTCTCCTTAAAGCTATTTCGCCTCTCACCGTGTGTGCGAGTCGATAGTCTCCCCGGATAAAACGAGATACTAGTATAATCGATAGATCGAATATACTATCAGCGAACTTGAACTAAACCCGAGAACTATCACCGGAATATTGGAAAATTTAAGACTAAAGAGACCGAGAATGAAAGAGATGACTCTTATTCCATTGTCTTAATAAAACTGATGCCCTGAGACTCTATTTATAAAGAGAGGCTTGAAAGGACTTGTTTTTCTTTTCGATGTGGTACATGCTATTTATAAGATAAACTAAGAAATAAGTTTGTGCTACTCTCGATGTGGTACAAAACCATTTTTCATATTAAAAGGTAAAACTTTGGAACATCAGTTCTCATTTACCTTTTACTCATTTTGAGCGTGTAAATATGCGTTGGAATCCCCTCGAAGAGGAGAATATGTTCCAATAAATACACACCACTAACACATAATGTGTGTCACTCGTACAGAGTCTCAAAATGATTCACAACTTAGTCTAAAATACTAAGTTTGTCCAGCACTACAAAAGCACAAAAATGAAAAGCTGAAGATTACTCGAGATCGGGTTACTTTCTAAATCACAGTATCAATACTAGGTAGATGAACTCATTAGAATACTTGCATCTTCATTTCTCACAAGAATCTTGCCTTGATGCAAAGATCTAAGTATATACACAGCCAAAAGCTAATCAGATTTATTCATTCAGCAAGACTGTTTTTACTCTATCTTGTTCACCAAAGAAAAGCATGCACTTCGTCTTCTATCAAATGAAGTACTTGTAAATAACTTCCTTGTGGTTATCATGTTCCCTGAAGACTCAGCTTCATCTAAATTATCATCAAAATTTAGCCTATGTTTTAAGTGTAACATCATCTTTTACGTAGCTCAAGCTCGACACTATAATGCTCTTTAAGTCAATTTTGTGTGCACATCTAACTTGTAATATACGAATGTCACAAATCTAAATCTGAATTCATTTTATCATTCCTGGCATTAGTATACTCCTGCAAAATATAGTGTGGCGATCATAACACAAGAAATATATCGTTTTAAGTACCAACCAACAAACGATGTCAGGCTGCAAGACAGACGAAGATGGCTTGCCTTGACAGCTACATTTAGTGTTTTTTCAAGGAAGATGTAAAGAACGATGAATGTGCAGTACTGCATTTCAATCAAATGCTAAAGAGCATTTTATTGAACTTCTGAATTCAACAACAATGCGAAGAAAGACTAGATGAGTAGTATAGGCTCATCAGCAAAAATCAGCATCCTTCTTAAATTTGACTACACTAAAGAAATGTTACATATTTCGAGTAGTATAGGGCTTATCCTTCTTAAATTTAACTACATATCTCGATTAATGTAAACGCTTGTTGTAGAAGATAGATTTATCACCGAAAATTTAAGTGGATTCAGAATTCAGGTCACTTCATGTGTACTTGATTATTCAGTTTTAGGGTTCTGTCTATTCGGAAAAAAAAAAAATTAATAATAATTGAGTGTAATGGAGCAGCACTCATGTGTTACAAGTTGTGTTTCTTGTTTCATAGATCAAAGTACAATTTTATATGTTCAAGAGATTTAATGTATATCTCATGTAGGCTTCCTGCAAAAAAAGTTATAATAATAACGTCCATGAGCAAAATTAAATCAGCTTACTAGTAATAACAACATAATGAAACTAATCATAAAGATGAGGATTAAAGTCTTAATCATCTGAAAGTTTGTAAATTTTCAAAAGCAGAATGGACGAAACATAAAGATAAGATTGAAGTTTTAATCATCAAAGTCTATGAAATTCCAAAATATCTCTGAGATTGCCGAGAGCTATGCCAAGATATAAGTTAAATTTTATTCAAAGATTGTGACAACTCTAAATGGTAATTACTAATAAGTCATATTCTTCGTAAAGCACATCCATAGCATATATTGTACATCTCAATCTTTTTTTGGACCGAATACTGTACATTTCAGTTAACCCCCAAAACTAAAACTATAAGTTATGAGTAATTGGTCGATATATGATTATGTACAATTTTTTTTTTATAAAAAAAATCATGTATATCAATATCTTTTTTTTGTCGGGTATATCAACATAATATGATTGCATATATAAAATACAATACACAATGCAATAAAAATTAACTTTAGGATCTTTAAACCCTAAAATGAAATGAGAAAATGTTTCTAAAGTTAATTTTAGGAAAATATTTATATTTGTTAAGATATTGCATATAAAAGTTCAATGACATTTTTACAATAATAAAATGTATTCATGTATTTATAAAAATTTCATGAATTTTGTATTAAAAACTCACTTAACTTTCGATAATTATCTAAAATTAATTTTACGATTCTTAAACCCTTTAAAATCATACTGAAATTTGTGAACTTGTGAAGGGGGCGTTTGTTCATTGTTGATAAGACCTGTTGTTGGAATCCGAAACTTAATCTCATATATCTATTCGTTGTAGGTTAATGAGTTTTTTTTAAAAAAAAAATACCCAAAACAAAAAATATTTTTCATGTCATTTTTTGAAAAAAAAATGTAAAAATACCTTTTTATTTGCAAAAATACTAATTTTTTAAATTTTGTTGCAAAAATACGGTTTCTTCAACTCAATTCAACTAGATACAATCTTCGACGAGTTTCTGCAATTTCATGCAACCTGGTACAACTTCAAATCCAATCAAAAAAAATTAAATTCAAATAAAAATCATGTCTGCTTGATTTTGGTTGATTCCATATATTTATAAAAAAAATAGAAGATAATAAAATTGCAAAAAGACTTAAAAAAAGTTTAAATTTTTTGATAATTTCTCTAGTTTAAATTATATCCTTAAATTTATATATCATCCTTACCCTCGTTAACCTTGGTTCTCATATTTTCCATTTACATTTACGTTCATGGTTACCATACCGGACGTCTATCCGACTGTCTCTAAAATTATGATGTTGGATGACCACTAATCTATGCGATAGATTGCTAATTCCGGTACCTATTGCTGTTTTCCATATCTTCGGGTTGCAGATAAAAGACTAAAAAATCTATCTTCTTTTAAATGTTCAGTTTGCCCAATTTTGGATTGGTCATTTAATTCGAATTGATTTATTACATAAAACCGTATCTAGCATGATTGAATATGAATTCACCAGATCAATTAACAACAATGTTAGTGTCATAGTTAAGCAATTGACTTGATATTCTGTTAATTTAAGGCGTCGCTTAAACACAAAAGTAGAAGAATCGAACGTTACACACAATAATAGAATGTCAAGATCGTGAAATTCCATAAAAGTACGTTAGGTATTTTGTTTGCTTATACGACATCAAAGTGCAAGTAAATGAATAGAGCGGCGGCTGACAACGTGGCATCTAAGACAACTTAAGATTCTTCTTTTGTGTAATAGCGTCTGTAGCCAACAATTACACGTGTTCTATGTCAAAACAGCTTGTTAATGGAGCTTGGGATAAGGTAGGTGTTTTTCGAGGAGTGGACGGCAACGACGCAGCTGCCGTTGGATACGCCGAGTTGCATGCATACATTGCTTCGGATCAACTGTTCAACCCTAATCATTACCTACTTAAACTTCAACCATTTACCTTTACTGAGTTTATATTCCTTGCATGCAGAGGCGGATAAGGATCATCCGACCCCCTTAAATTTTTAGTTTAGTTAAATATTTATATTCAAATTATATAAAAATTAAAAATAACCCCCCTTAATTTTTACCAAAAAAAGATTGCCCGTTATTTAAAAATTTTTGATGTAAAAAATCTTTATATTGGAGCAACATTTATAAATGAAAGTTATATATTTTTTGTTTAAAAAAATTATGAGTTACAAATGAAAGAAGAAGTTAGGAATATATGAAAAAAGGATAGAAGTAGATATTGAACTAGCATTTCTACTTAAACCACTGTTATGGATTAAAAACTAATATATATAATTGCTGTATTTAATACTAAGGAACGTGAGCTTCGAGGCTCGATTTGACTGCTCTTGTGTTTCGTGACTCAATCTGTCTTAACAAGATGCCTACGTACCTTGCTGATTGCCAAGGATCAAGTCAAAAAACGTAGTTCTGATTTGTGGGGTGAGGTCCCTTATATAGATGTGGGAGTCCTTGAATTGGACTTGGTATAGGAGACTTGGTGGACAAGCCTCTGAATTAGGATAGACTTAGGAGTCCTAGGAAGTAGGAAGCTGATTCCTTATCCTTTTAGGTCCCCTTGAGGCTAATCTATAAGGATTTATATCCTTATCGGGACTCTTCTCAATAGCTGATTTTTCCCTTATTAATTAATTACGAAATTAATTAATAATCAGGGCTTTTGGGCCTTTTTTATTCCACCAGGCCTGATCTGGTCCATCAGGCTTAACCTTTCTGGTCTGAATATTATACATCTTATTATTGGGCCTAGCAGCCCACAGCTTGTACAATTAATGCAGTATTTAATTATACAATCATAATTTATTTATCCCTATCATTTGCCCCCCAACTTTTGGGAAACATTGAATAGGTTTCGCAGAAGTTAAGTCTATTTGTTCCCTTACAGGGTTTCGTTTTTCCGTAAAGTGTGGAGCGACCTACACGTTTACAACGAATTTTTCCTTTTATTTAGGAATTATTTTGATTTCCAGGAATTTTTCCCTTATTTCCGGGATTTTTCCCTAATTTCTGGAATTTTCCCTAATTTTTCTGGGATTTTCCCTAATTTTTCTGGGATTTTTCCTTATTTTTCTGGGATTTGTCCTTGATTTCTGGATTTTTCCCTTAATTTCTGGGATTTATCCTTAATTTCTGGATTTATTCCTTAATTTCTGGGATTTATCCTTAATTTCTGGATTTTTCCCTTAATTTCTGGGATTTATCCTAATTTTCTGGATTTTTCCCTTAATTTCTGGGATTTATCCTAATTTTTCTGGATTTTTCCCTTAATTTCTGGGATTTATCCTAATTTTCTGGATTTTTCCCTTAATTTCTGGGATTTATCCTAATTTTTCTGGATTTTTCCCTTAATTTCTGGGATTTATCCTAATTTTTCTGGATTTTTCCCTTAATTTCTGGGATTTATCCTAATTTTCTGGATTTTTCCCTTAATTTCTGGGATTTATCCTAATTTTTCTGGATTTTTCCCTTAATTTCTGGGATTTATCCTAATTTTCTGGATTTATTCCTTATTTCTGAAAATATTAATATTTTTCAGAAATTATTTAAGGAATTTCCTTATTATTTTTTTTTTTTTTTATTTTCCAGGATTTTTCTTCCTTTTCTTTTTTTTTTTTTTTTTATATAATTTTCGACCAGGAATCCATTCGACCAGGATCCTGGTCGAATTAACCCCCATATTGCCCTGGTCGACAGCTTTTCGAGCAGGAGTGTTTCGAGCAGAAGTCCTGGTCGAATTTCGGCCAGGATTTTTTCCTTTTTTTTTTTTTTTTTTTTTTTTTTTTTTTGAACAGAAATCTTCGACTAGGATTTTCGGTCAGAATACATTTTTTGACCGATTTAGCCTTTCTTTTAAGCCCAGATCGACAAAAATTCGGGCAGGTTCTATTCGACCAGGTTTTTACCTTGCTTCCTGGTCGACAGGGTCAGGAAAAGGTCAGAAACCATTCAGGCATTCTGGTCGAATGAAACAAAATATTCTTTTCTTCCTTTTTCGATCAGGAATTTTTGGTCAGGATTCTTTTCTTGACCGAATTAACCTCCATATTGTGCCTTGATCGAAGCTTTTTTGAGCAGGATTGATTCGACCAGGGTTTTCATTTGATTTCTAGTCGAATGAGTAAGAAATGATCATCCTTTTATCTTGAAGTTGGGCCATATGTTTGGGCTGGACTCTCTCTTTTTTTGATTTGGGCCTAGATTCTTTTGGGCCAACCATTCAGTGGGTTTTTCCTTTTTGGGCCTTTGATTTTCAACTATTTGGGCCCTTTTCTGGGCTCGCTTCTTATTGACCATCTTTTCCACAGGCCTTTTAATTGGGCTCCCAACTCTGGGCTTTCAATTTGGGCCAAAAATTTAGCTGGGCTTCTTTTTTATTGGGCTTCAGAGGCCTTTCAATTGGGCTCCCAACTCTGGGCTTTCAATTTGGGCCAAAAATTTAGCTAGGCTTCTTTTCACCCTTTTTTCCTAAAAATCAAGTGGGATTCATACAAGGCTTTTCAAACACTTGGGTTGTCAACTGGGCATGATTATTTCCTCAGGAACATTTTGGTCTTGATAAATATTTTTTGACCGAATTAACCTCCTTTTCTAGCCTTGGTCGAAGCCTTTTCGATCTCAACTAATTCGACGATGAATACAACATGAAACCTGATCGAATTGGGTCTGGGATTTGGGATATATTACTTTCTGTGACTCCATATATTTGATTTGGGCCCTAAGTCTGGGCTGGATTTTTTCCAATCTCAAATTTGAGCCTAAGATTTGGGCCTGAATTCTTTTATGGGTACTTTATTTTTGACCCTGGGCCTTTTCCAAACCAGGCCTTTACCTTGGGCCTTCCCCTTTTTTGACTGGCTTTTTGTATTAGGCCCCTTACTTTTAACTGGGCTTCTTTGGTCCACCCTAAATTGGTCTTTAATTTGGGGCCATTTAATTTTCTGCTAATTGGGCCCTTTTCTGGGCTTACCTCTTATTGGGTTGATCTTTGCCCTAAACCTGGGCTAGATTTATGAAACCTTGTATTGGGTTTCAACTTGGGCCCTTCTGGGCTTTGATCTTTAATTGGGCACTTAGTATTGACCCTGGGCTTGATTTATTGATCCCTATACTGGGTTTTTTTCTAATTCAAGTAGGATTAGGCCTTATTTTTGGGCCTTCATTTATCCAAATCCTTTTTGGATTTGGGACTTATTTCTGGTTTTTGAAGATAATACTCATATATATTTTCTTCCAGTTTTTGGACCCCGGGTGCTGGGCTTTAAATATTTGGGGCCCTTATCTGGGCTTGACATACTTCCAGGCCCAACAAGTTTTAACTTTTTTTTTTTTTTGAATTGGGCCTTTTTATAGGGCTTTCATATCATGCATCTAATTTAATTGCCATGCCATAGAGATTCAAACATATTTCGAAAAATTCTCTGAGCTTCAAAAATTGTTTGGGATTCATCCCTTACACAAGTCTTAATAAACTTCATAATAAGACATATAAATCCTAAGCAAAGCTTCAAGGTGCTTTTCAACCTACTCTCCATCATGACAAGTGAGAATCGTATCCAACTGCCCTACACATAGTAAACCTTCAGGTTTTGTGCATGCCAAGTTCTCGGGACTTCAAAACCATCCATAGTCTCCAGCTTGTAGGTTCCTCTACCCTGAACACTCTTGACTCTGTACGGCCCTTCCCAATTCGGGGCAAGCTTCCCTTTTTGTCCTACACCAGATGCTTCTATCTTCCTCAAGATTAGATCGCCTTGTTTAAAAAACCTTTCTTTAACCCTTAGGTTGTAGTAGAATGAAGCTTTTTTCTGATATTCTACTATCTTTGCATGTGCTTTATCTCGCACTTCATCAATTAAATCCAGGGCTAATCTCTGCCCTTCCTCATTTTCTTTCTCATCGAAAGCCTGAATCCTTGGAGAGGAATGTGATATCTCCACGAGAACTACTGCTTCCGCCCCATATGCCAACATGAAAGGAGTTGCATCTGTCGTGACTCTACAAGTAGTCCTGTAGGCCCATAATATTGGAAGTATCTCATCTACCCAATTTATTTCTTGACTTCTCGATCCTCTTCTTTAGTCCATCCAGGATTATCCGATTTGCTACCTCCGCTTGCCCATTGGCTTGCGGGTGAGCCACAGAGGTGAACCGTAACTCAATTTCATTTTCTTCGCAATACTTCTTGAATTCCTCGTTGTTGAATTGTGTTCCATTGTCAGTGACGAGGATACGGGGAATTCCATATCGGCACATAATGTTTTCCCACAGGAATTGTGCAACCTGCTTAGTTGTGATTTTGGCCAAAGGTTTGGCTTCGATCCACTTGGTGAAATAATCAATGGCTACAATCAGAAACTTCCTTTGTGCTGTGGCCATAGGAAAAGGCCCTAGAATATCCATCCCCCACATAGCAAAGGGAATAGGTGAGTTGATAGAGGTCAGCATCTCGGGGGGTTGTCTGGCGACTGGTGCATGCTTCTGACAACGATCACACTTCTTTACATATTCTTTGGCATCAGCCATCATTTCTGGCCAATAGAAGCCTAAACGAGTTATCTTATGAGCCAAGGCCCTGCCCCCCAAGTGTTGCCCACAAATACCTCCATGCACTTCCTCAAGAGCTAAGCGTGCCTCATCGGGCCTGAGACACCTCAAGTAAGGAACCACGAAAGATCTTTTATATAGAATCCCATCTATCAAAGAGTACCTTAGTGCTCGAACAGTTAACTTCCGTGCCTCAATTGTATCGCTTGGCAACCAACCGGTCTGAATGTGAGCCTTGATGGGATCAATCCATGACGTCCCCAAGCCTACGGGAGCCACAAGCTTAATATCTATGCTTCGTGTCTTCAAAACACGGAAGTACACACTTCCTGAACTTTCTTCAATCTCGGATGAAGCAAACTTTGATAGCGCATCTGCTTTAGCATTTTCTTCCCTTGGAATGTGTTCAACATGGCATTCATTAAATTGGGTCATCACAGCCCTTACTAGGCGAACATACTTTGCCATCGTATCATCCCTTGCTTCAAATTCTCCCTTTACCTGGGATATGATCAACTTCGAGTCTCCACGGACCTTTAAGTTTTTGACTCTAAGTGTCCCAGCTAGACCAAGGCCAGCAATCAGGGCTTCATACTCTGCCTCATTGTTTGTGGTTGGGAAGTCTAGCTTCATGGCATACTCAATTAAGAATCCATCAGGGCTTTGCAAAACCAACCCTGCTCCACTGGAATTTGTTTTTGATGCTCCATCAAAATAGAGAACCCAATATTCTTTCTCCTTGTCCCCATTGTCGACTCCCTTGTCTTGAGGTGTGGTATCTTCCTGCCCCCCGACTTCTTGGTTGGGTATGGTACATTCCACCACGAAGTCAGCTAGTGCCTGGGCTTTTATGGCCATACGTGGCTTATACTTGAGATCGAACTCTCCCAACTCTATTGCCCACTTAATCAGTCTCCCACTTGCCTTGGGACTGTGAATGATATTTCTCAGTGGCTGATTTGTTAGCACTTCAATTTGATGAGCTTGAAAATAAGGACGCAGCTTTCTTGAAGCCATTACCAAGGCTAAAGCGAATTTCTCAATGGCTGAATAATTCAACTCAGCACCATGCAAAATTTTGCTGACATAGTATACGGGTTTTTGGACTTTCAGTTCCTCCTTAACCAACACCGCGCTCAAGGCGCTTTCTGAAACAGCCAAGTACAAGAATAAAACTTCACCCAGAACTGGCTTGGCCAACAACGGGGCCTGGCCCATATACTTCTTTAACTCTTCAAATGCCTTCTGATTTTCCTCACTCCATACAAAGTCTTTAATGTTCTTTAATGACTTGAAGAATGACAAGCACTTGTCTCCTGACTTGGAGATGAATCGTCCTAGCGCAGCAACCCTTCCTGTGAGTTTCTGAACATCCTTGACAGTTTTTGGGGGTTCCATGTCCAGGATTGCCTTTATTTTATCGGGGTTAGCCTCAATTCCCCTCTTTGAGACCATCAATCCCAAGAATTTTCCAGATCTTACTCCGAAAGCACACTTCGTGGGATTCAACATCATCTTGTGGTACCTCAGGACCTCAAAAGCTTCCCTCAAATGGGTTATATGATCAGTCTTTACTAGACTCTTGACTAGCATGTCATCAACATAGACTTCCATAGTCTTCCCAATAAGATCCTTAAAAATTTTATTCACCAACCTTTGATAGGTGGCTCCTGCATTCTTGAGACCAAACGCCATAACAAGATAACAATAAACACCAAAGTCAGTGATAAATGATACCTTTGGAATGTCATCCTTATGCATTTTGATCTGGTTGTATCCGCTAAACCCATCCATGAAACTCAGCATCTCATGTCCAGCGGTGGCATCAATCAAAGTATCAATTCTAGGCAGCGGAAAACAGTCTTTGGGGCATGCATCATTCAGATCGGTGAAGTCTATACACATCCTCCACTTTCCATTAGCCTTCTTCACCATTACAGGGTTTGCTAACCACTCCGGAAATTGAATCTCCTCAATGAAACCAGCCTCTAAGAGCTTTTCCACTTCCTGCTTTATAGCCTCTTGTCTTTCCGGGGCAAAATTTCTTTTCTTTTGTTTCACTGTCTTCCGGCTTGGATCCACGTTTAACTTGTGAGTAATTAACTCCGGGCCTATGCCTGGCATATCAGCTGCTGACCATGCAAACACATCACTATTTTCTTGCAAAAATTTCACTAACTTCCCTCTAAGGGGCTCCTCTAATGTGGCTCCAATGAAAGTCATCCTCTCAGGATTCTTGGGATCTAAAGGAACCGAAACCAATTCTTCTGCTGGCCTTCCTCTATTCTCATCATTTTCTCGAACATCCATATCTTCAATAGGAAGAACCTGCCCCCCGACTCCATCTGCCCTCAAAGAGGCCACATAACAGCTTCTAGCCATTTTTTGATCCCCTCTCTCTTCTCCAATCCCGTTTCGGGTGGGAAACTTCATGACTGAATGGTAGGAAGAGGGGACTGCCTTGAAGGCATGTATCCCTGTTCTCCCCATGATAACATTATAAGTTGAACTAGCCTTTACCACTACGAAATCCAACATCTGCGTTGCTTGCCTTGGCTCCGTACCTATGGTGGTTGGCAACTTGATTATCCCTTCCACAGGACATTCTACTCCAGCAAATCCATATATCGGCATGTCGGTTGGTGTTAACTGGGAGTCGTTATACCCCATCCTTAGAAAGGTGTCGTGGAGCAAGATATCCACAGAAGCACCATTATCCACAAGGACCCTCTTAACCGGGCTATTTCCCACAGACGGCGTCAAATGTTATGGATTAAAAACTAATATATATAATTGCTGTATTTAATACTAAGGAACGTGAGCTTCGAGGCTCGATTTGACTGCTCTTGTGTTTCGTGACTCAATCTGCCTTAACAAGATGTCTACGTACCTTGCTGATTGCCAAGGATCAAGTCAAAAAACGTAGTTCTGATTTGTGGGGTGAGGTCCCTTATATAGATGTGGGAGTCCTTGAATTGGACTTGGTATAGGAGACTTGGTGGACAAGCCTCTGAATTAGGATAGACTTAGGAGTCCTAGGAAGTAGGAAGCTGATTCCTTATCCTTTTAGGTCCCCTTGAGGCTAATCTATAAGGATTTATATCCTTATCGGGACTCTTCTCAATAGCTGATTTTTCCCTTATTAATTAATTACGAAATTAATTAATAATCAGGGCTTTTGGGCCTTTTTTATTCCACCAGGCCTGATCTGGTCCATCAGGCTTAACCTTTCTGGTCTGAATATTATACATCTTATTATTGGGCCTAGCAGCCCACAGCTTGTACAATTAATGCAGTATTTAATTATACAATCATAATTTATTTATCCCTATCAACCACATATTTCTTTATTAGCTTTTGATTAAAATTCTATCATTCAGAATTTGATCTCATTCAGAATTTGATCAAATACGTCTTCTAATTACTTAAAGGCCAGTTTTTTAAGTATACAGTTGACACAAGAACCAAAGTTGATTTTCAAAATTTGAATGGTATTCTTGACCTCGTTCAAAATATGTTTGAAAAATACAATGATAAGGGTGTTATTCGGTCCAGACGAGCCGAGTTTTCAGCCGGGTGTAATTCGAGCCAGGTTTAATTGAGTCAAACTCGCTCGTTTAGTTAAATAAGCCTAAACATCTGCCTGAACCCGACTCTACCCGACTCGTTAATTTTCACGAGTTTTAACGAGCCGGGCGAGCCGGCTCATTCAATTTTACACTAAATCGAGCATAAAACGCTACCTGAATTCGCCTCGTTTAATTTCACGATTCAAGTTAAGCCGACTCATTTAATTAAACGAGCTGAAACCTTTATCCAGACTCGAGCTCGTTTAGCTCGTTTACGAAATGAGCCGAGCCGAGACCAAGACCAGTAAAACGAGTTCGAGCCGGGCGAGCTCGCGAGCTGCCCAAATCTTATTACAACCTTACACAAAAAAATTGAATATCCTTGAGTTTATATGTTATTGAATATCCTTGAGTTTATATGTTGGTAAAATCGTCAGTGATTCTAACGGTTACAACTGCAACAATTAAGAGAGGATTTTCAGGCGAAAATATTTTTAATAATCTAATATATAAGATCGTATTTTTTAATTTTTTCGAGCCGAACTCGAGCTTATTTCAAGCCGAAAACGAGCAGAACATGTCAAATGTTCGGCTCGAGCTCGTTAAAAAAATTTCCGACCCCACTTATTTTCGAAGCTGGATCAGCCCCTTCTTGCATGATCGTGATTTGCAGAGGGTTGAAATATTGAGATTACTAGTGCAATAAGATATCTCTCGTCATTCTGGGATTTGGTTTTTTCTCACAAGTCATATTTGACATAAACGATTTTCATTTGTAAGCTATATAAATCTGATTATTCAAAAATAATAGATTAGTGATTTTACATATTCTAATAAAATTTAAATGACATGTACATGTTATGATTTGTCAATGCGGGGTGAGTCTTGTTTATTTACCGAAAATAAAACCGATCATCTTATAACATATAATTATTTGGGATTTTGTAAGACAATTTTTTAGGTATTTAAAATATTCTTCGTGAAAAAATTATTCGAAAAGTATATATATTTATATATGTAGGTCTTTGTTCAATAGAGAACCCTCTTATATAGAGAATTGTAGAGAACCTTAATTTTATTCATCAAATTTGCTGCTAATGTAGAATAATAATTATATTTATATATAATAAAACGTTTAACAACTGAAATTTGAAAAAAAAAATTGATTCTACTGTGAAATATATTTGGATAAGTGTGAGTTTACTGTGATTCTACTACAAAACCACTTTAAACTATTTTATCAAATTTCAATGATTTTTCAAATAAAAAAATTGTGCAATTTCCAGTTTAATTTGGTAATTAAATTTTGTAACTATATCTGATGAAAAATGAAATAAATTATATATTTTTATTTTTTTAAATGATGGTTCTTTCCGAACCTCTATCTAAGAGAGTCCTTCATGGATTGTCACTTATATATGTATATTTGGAAAATATATTGTTTCTACCTATGGTTTATTAAAATTTATTTGTCCTGCTGCTTGTATTATGATAGAAAATAATTATAAAAATTGTATCATTGTAAAGCATATAATCAATTTTAACATGTATATTTTGGTTTTTTAAAATAAAAAAATATTTTTAATTTACGATCAAAATTAAATTAATTTTACCATAAAAATTAAACAATACAGATAAATTCGGAGAGTAAAGCATGATTTTTTTTTGGACTATTTAATTTTCATATCATCGTATGCAAATTGAATTAGGGGAGAAATTATAATAAGATGCATGGGATTAGAAGGCGAGATGGAAAGATTGTTCGAAGATATATATTTGTGTAGCTGGCAGATTAGGCGTTTGTACATAATTTTCTTTTTAGATAATCACGCTGATGGACATGACGAAGAATTTAGGAATCGAATTTTATCTGGTTTGATTATTTTTAGGAAAAAAAATATCTGGAGTTCTTGTCTTTGAATTGAACATTAGGAGCTGCACAATATAGTTGGCCAATAATTAAGACGTTTCGAGTCCGTCCAAAACTTCATTAGAACATTTAGTCATGTTAATGGTAGACATAAGATAGAGTGAAAACTGAAAAATAAGAACATTTAAATTATTTTGCTAGTCTTTAACAATTTTATTCCTGTTTACATAATAAGTGAGAACTGCGTACATTTTCGAAGACTCTTCGTTTGCATTCTTACAATATGTAAAATGGAAATTAAACCACGAATTTCTTCCGAAAGGAAAAATGTTAAATATATTCACAAATTGAATACGAAATGTTTAATTATTGAAATGCAGATAGATTGCAACAATTAGAACATTAAAATATGAAGATAATTTTGAAATAGTTTTTGAAATCATTTTCGGTAACTAAAACTATTCTTTAAAATATGAAGATAATTTTGGGATCCGTTTCAAGTAACTAAATCTAATTCTTGCCGGATTGCAAGAAGTAGAACATTAAAATATGTAGATAATTTTGGAATAGTTGTTTTAAATCATTTTTGAGTAACTAAAACTATTCTTTAAAATATGAAGATAATTTTGGGATCCCTTTAAAAACCAAAAATAAAATGTACAGTAAATGGGTAAATTGCAAACCACATCCCCTGATTGTTTCCAATTTCACTTCACCAAAATTACTTTTAATAATTGCACTTCACACCTGAAACATGTTTTGGCGCTACAAATCACAACCTGTTGACATGTACCGTTAAATTTCACTGTTATATATCTTGATAATGGTGAGGGCATATTAGTAAATTAACTTGGTAAACTGATGAAATTATTAAAACATAAAACATATTTTAGTAAATTTGCGTCCTTTCATCTTATTTCCTAAACTAACCACACCATATCGTCGTTTCCAAACCCAACCCTAAATTTCCAAATTCAAAGATTACTCTTGAGAGTTCGATTCAGTGCAGAAATTAAGAACAATGAGAGGCCGATTGAGAGTTGTGTCCGACGTTAATGATAATTTAACTCTTGAGAAAACGAATGATGAAGGAGGATCAAGTAAAAGCGGAGTCGTGATTGATTACGATCTACCTGATGGCCAAGAGATCCCCACATATAATTGTAATTCTCTTTTTGTTCTTGTATATTACTGCCTTGCATGTGTAAATAGTTAGGAAGTGATATATGTGTTATTGGTTGCATGCAATATGATATAGTGTCTTTTTAGATGTGGTCCCATTATTTTTGCCTTTTTATTGATATAATGACTCTTTGTTGAGTAGTTTTTGAGTATTTATTTCGTTTTTTTATTTTTTGATGCATCGATTTCACCTTACTTTCCGATGAGATTTCGGTTTTATGGTAAATTCAATGTGGATTTTACTGGATATATTGGTGGGAAGATAACATATTATGACATGTGTTCTATTCAAAAATTAACTTTAACTGAAATGGAGGCTATGTATGGAGAAGTAGAATGTAGTCTTGTCACAAGGGATATGTGATTTTTGTCTAATGAGGTAGAGATGTGTGCTGACAATTTATATCCTCTTGAAACTGAGATTGATTTGGATTTGATAATTGACCTGGTCGAGGATAATTATAAGTTGTTTATGATTTTTACAACCCTAAACAATCCTGAAAATGATGAACATTAGGACTTCCCATTTACTCAAATGGCTATAGATGATAGAATTGCTAGGATAGAAAACATAAGAGTAGAAATAGAAGAAGACCCTATGGAAGATGATGTTGATGAGGGTACATCAGAGGCTGAAGATGAAGAAAGACTGAGTTTCCACGGTGACAGTTCTAATATGAACTTTAGTGAGAGTGATTGTCCAAAACCTAAAAAGAGAAGCAGAGTGTCACCACCCAATCCACCTTATAGAGCTAGAAGAAGAGGGAGATATTTAATGTTAAGGGGTTTGTTCAAGAACATAGTAGAGACACATGTCATACTATATTATGTTGATGATAAGGGAAGTAAAATAAAGGGTAAAATAAAGGGAAAAGATGAAGCTGGTGATAACAGGGCAAAAGGTGAAAACAAGGCAAGGGGTGCTAAAAAGATGGCAAAGATCATGTCCAATCAAAGGGTAAATCAGTTAAGGCAACAAAGAACTCTAAATCTAGAAACCTCTTTCAAGGTGAGATATCAAATGGTAACAAATCTAATCAGAGAAAATATGATGATAAGGGTGAGTTTGAGGTGCAACCAACAACTGATGAGGAGCTTTTAGAGTTAGTTATCAATGACAAACCTGATGAGAGGAAGGGTGGAGATAAGGGTGCTGTAACTGAAGTTGAAGATAGTCTATCTTCAGAGTGTGAATATGATAGCAATGAGGAGCGGCTGGCTATTTCTTTTTATGACGAGCAAGAGATAAAATATCTTGAATTTAATGAACTCGCTGACATGGAAGATCCTTAGTTTGAATTAGGTATGTTATTCATCAGTAGACATGTTTTTAGGGAGGCTGTTAGAAAGCATGTAATTGCTGACCAAAGAGGCATTACACTAAAAAAAACCTAGCTGACAAGATCAAATGGATATGTGTAAAATGTTGTCAGTGGAAATGTTATGGTATTAGACAACAAAGATCAAGTAACATCCAAATTAAGACCATGTACAAGAACCACACATGTAATCCTGCATGGATTCAGAAACAGGTGAAATCCAGTTGGATAGCTAGAGCATATGAGAATAAGGTAAGGATGAATTCAGATTGGCCAACATCATCTTTTCGTTCAAAGGTGGTTAATGATCTTAAATGTAATATTTTTGAGACCATGTCATATAGAGTTTTGAGAAAGGCTAAAGAACCTATAATTAAAAAGTATGAAGATGAGTTTATTAAGCTATATCATTATGCAAATGAGGTCAAGAAGGTAATGCCAACATCCACTATAAAGTTGATGACAGAGCTAGTTGAAGATGGTGTTAAGGGTAGGGGGTTCAAACGATTTTATGTGTGCTTGTCATCTAAAAGGTCCATTTGGAGATATGTTGCTTAATGTTGTTGCTACAGATCAAAATAAAGGTATTATCTCATAGTTTGGGCACAAGTTGAAGCTGAAAATACATCCAGCTGGAACTGATTTCTAGGATTGTTGAAGAATGACTTGATGATGTAAAACACTGTAAATTACACTTTCATCTCTGACAGACAGAAGGTAAACCTTCATTTTCTACAATCTGAACATATTTTGTTTATCAAATTAATGTCATATTTTGTGTCCTAGTTAATGTCCTAATATGCCTTATGTTTACTTGTAGGGCCTTGTTAATGCACTAGAACATCATTTTCCACAATCTGAACATCGATTCTACGTAATGCACTAATACAATAATATGAAGCATTTGATCAAGGGCCTTGGAATGTCTAAGACTATGTGGTAAGCTGCAAGGTCCACCACTGACTACTTTTTCAACATGAATATGAAAGCAATTAAAAAAGTAAAAACTTTTAATTTTGAACTTGAATATGGAAGCAAATAATAATATAATGAGTACATTCATTTCCATGCTTGGTTTGTGACAGATGAGTAAGCAATGTTATGATTGGTTGGAAGCGAAACCTAGGTCCCAATGGTCTAGGTCAGGTTTTAGGGATATATGTAAATCTGATGTATTTGTGAATAACAACTGTGAGAGTTTCAATAATATCGTCAATAAATTTAGAGACAATGGCATTGTAACTATGTTCAAGAATATACGTAAGACTTGCATGCATAGGATACAAAAGAGGAAAACAAAGATGGAGAAGAAATTTACCAGATTCTGCCCTAAAAACCATGAAAAAAATGTAGTTGTAAGCCTTTTATAACTATTCCACTTTTCCAACTATCAAATTGTAAGCAAGCACTTTCTTTAGTATATTGCACTTTTCATGTACATGTCTATAAAACTTGTTGGGAGAGCAACCCATATTTGGAATTGTGGAGATAAGTACCATATCACCATGTCAGCTAGAGGGCATGAGGTTGTAGTTGACTTAAATAGGAGAACATGTGTTTGTAGGAAATGGCAGCTGACTGGAATGCCATGCTTCCATGTTGTGGCATGTATTTTTTTAAGAGACGAGATCCTTTGTATTTCATTCATGAATGTTATAGTAAGGAGACATATATGCAAGCATATAGTCATATTTTAGAGCCAATTAGTTGAGAGGCCTATTGGGAATATACTGAATAGGAAGAATATTTGCCTCCTCTAAAAAGAATAGCTCTGGGTAGGCCCAAGAGATAAGAGAAATGATGTTGTTCCAACTAGAGAAGGAAACCCACACACTTTGAAAAGACAGGGAACAAGTTTGAGGTGCTCAAATTGTAGCCAGTGGGGGTACAATGTCAGGAAATGTCCATCAAAGGTATATGCTTTCACTTATATTTGGTTTGTCAGCTATGCTTTCACTTATATTTGGTTTTTCAATTTTCTCAGAAAGCTGAGGAAGAATAAGGAGAAGATGAGTTGAATTGGAATGCTAAACTAGCTAGGTGTTCACATTTCAAGGAGGCAGGACATAATTTAAGATTTTACACTGCTAGAGTATATGACTTCATTACTTTCACTATACTTCTCAGAAAACTTTTCCTTGCATTTTCATTATACTTTCACTCTTTCAATTGTAATTGTTTTTCATGTATGTGCAGAAGGTGGATGTTCAAACTAAGAACAAAGACAAAGAGGCTGCGGAGCAGGCAGCTTCAAAGAGAAGTTTGCAAAACTTCAGCAATCACGGAAAGAGAAGTTTGTTGCAATATCTGCAAGAAAGGCCACTGAAAAGCAATCCAAAACTGTGAAGCATGGAGGCATTGTCAAACCCTTCAAACCACCAGCACAAACAAGACCTTCAGGAAGAAGCAAAAATTATTGGGAAAAGGAAAAAGACTGAGTAATTTGCCTGCAACTATTTTGTGGTACTGAAATTAGTATGTATTGGACTTATTTTGTGTTGAACTAGTGAGTTTTTATAATGAGTTTGACTCTTAGTTATGACCGTGAAACCCACTCCTTTTATGGTAGATTGGATGATTTTGTAATGATGTTTGGACCAATTATTCTACCTTTATTCTACCAATCTTGTCTTTATATTCTAGTTGTTGGTTACCATTAATATCACCTTCATCTACTTCTGCACATTCATTCACTTTACTCTTATTGCAACTACCAAAACAACACAGACTAAAATGAAATAAAATAGTTCCATAACATACAACTTGTTCCATTACAATGAAAACTAAAAAACAATTAAAAAGGCTCTTCATAACACATTAACAATACAATTGAAATATTACATCTCTTCAACCTCAACATCGACACTATTACAAATGATGTACATCATAATTAAAACCAATGTCACAATCAGCAAGGCAATTACCAACTTGTTAGCTGATTTTTTCCTTCAGTCACTTTGCAGCACAAACAAGACCTTCCAGGTGCTTCACCAGCTTCATCCCAGGAACGCCCACTCTAACTAATGCCATCAACTTCTTTTTCAAGATAGTTAATCCTACGCAAAAGACCTGGAATGATAATTCTTGCACGCTCACACAACAAACCATCCAATCACCTAAAATAACGACATCGATCGCAAGAAAAAAAAACGGCGACCGGCATTTGCAGTTGTCCAAGTTGTTTATGCAACAATTCATGCTCCACAACTACACATCTCAGCCATGTTTTTTTATAAATTTATTTTTAGCCCCCAAATACACCATATTACCATGTTTATATAGATGGAAGGCATGAGAAGGAAGAAGATGACCCTTGCAAAATATCATAAATTTAAAAGATAATTACACCCCTCAACAAAATTGAGCCTAACGGTCTTATTTAACAGAGCAGTTACGGAAGGTTGTGATTTGCAGCGCCAAAACATGTTTCAGATGTGAAGTGCAATTATCAAAAATAATTATGGTGAAGTGAAAATAAAAACAACAAGATGATGCGGTTTACAATTTACCGAAAATAAATAAACAATAGTGTCACATGTCACTGTATTGTTTGTGCTAAAAATTATGTAAGATTTTGAAATCGTTATATTAACAGATATTCTACATTAACATTGACTCGTGAATGCACAAATGCATTTGGATTACAAGCACAAAAAGAAAAAAGTGTAAATACGCGGTAGTTTCCTCTTTCACTGTGTGGTTATAGTCCTTAATCCTTAAAATACATGCTCCACATTCCGGATACACCTTAAACATTAAAATAATTAAAGACGGGCTTAGTTTAATTAATTCATGCATGTGTTTGGTATCTTTAATTAGTACAGTGAATCGTAAAATACAGACAAAAAATGAACAACGAAGACAAATTCCAAACAGGCAAGTCAATTATTACTGTACAACACACGCACAAGCCGTAGAGCCGTGAGATCCAAGTAACAACCATCCTGTCCATTTTATAATCACCCATCTACATTATCCTTGTACATCTTCCTAATTAGTCTTTTTAATCCAAAAATAATATTAATATAAATGAATTGCTCAAAAAATAACTATACATGAAGCACGCATTTGTAAAAAATTAAATCTTAGCATTAATAAATTCATAAAAGTATTAATATACACAATTTTTAGTAGTTGTTTTTAAAAACTCAAACTTTCGGAAAAAATTATAATAAATAGCAAAACTTATAAGGATAACATAATACGGTATTATAAACATTTTTCAATATCTTAAAATTTTAGATATTCGAAATGATATGAGAACTCTAGATCCTAGAAATGGGTTAATCAACAAGCATAATGTGTTTTAAGAGTAGAATTCCAAGAATATACTTTTTATAATTTGCAAAACAATCTGTGGTAATTAAATGATGCACATTTTTAAAATTGTCCTATTGAATTTCAATGGTGAAATGAAAAACGTTAGAGAAAATGAGGTGACATGGAAAGCCAGGGCCACACTCAAACACTTTTGTTTTTATATCTAGTTAATAAATAGTGACTAATTCACGCCATCTCATTACATGACAAACATATCACCTTCAATATTTTCACTATAAATTTCAACCTATTATTCCACCCTCTTCCAATTCTTACTTCCATTAATCCATTCTCATCTCTTCTTGCTCTTCCATATATAAGAATATATTCAAGTTATATTCTATTATGGCTGATCAAGAATTTCAAGAATCCGAAATTATTTTTGAGGAAAATGCGGGACAAGATGATTATGATCAAAGAGCAAGAGACATGGATCACTGGCAACAACATGTCAGTTACAAGAAGTTGAAGAGGAACAAGAAGAAGAAGATTTCACGGCCGGTGAACATACCGGAAAATGCTTCTGCACCGGCAAAAAATTCTTGCTGGTATTATAACAATGAAGAATTATTTGACGAAGATGATGATGTTAGTGTAACGCCGCCCCACGTGATATTAGGGCGGCGTATGAACGGAAAAATGGCGTTCTCGGTGAACACGGGGAGTGGAAGAACATTGAAAGGAAGAGAATTAAGTTATGTCCGGAATTCAATTCTAAGGATGACTGGCTTTCTTGAATCGTAAAGCAATTATTAGTTAGTTAGAATTATTATAATTATTAAGTTAATGTTATTATTTACTACTAGTTGTTAATGACTATTGCAGTATTGCAAGGAAATCATACTACTACTATTCTTTTTCCTGTGTCTTAGTGTATTTTTCTTATTGTCTTACAACATTGTCCTGGCCTAAAAATGATTTGGGTAATATTTACACTTAGATTATTGAATTCGTAAGAATATTTTATATGTACCAGGAGTTTGTATCTGCAAAGTTGAGATCATATATATATATATATACAATGTCGCCGGGGCCAGATTCCCTTCGTAATGTTTTCGCATTTTACTATGTGATGGATAATAAGTTTGAAGTCCATATTTTCCTTGTATTGAAAACATGATAGAACAAGGTTGATGGTCATGGATTTTTGAAATCGGTGACGTAAATACCCAGATATGTGATAAAAATATTACTTAAATTAAGTTTTTAAAATACGCTACCTTGTCTGTTTATTTAATCTAATACTTAATTTTTACTTTTTATTAAATTAAAATACGCTTTCTTATCTCATGATGGGTGTTTCAACCCCAAAAAAATGAACTTTTTAAAAATGCATAATTACTCAACAAATAAGGAAATCACATGAAAGAATTAAGTTTGTAATCATTTTTGTAGAATTTCTCTTCTGTCTTTCTATTTATAAATTTTACGGGAAACACACGTACTGACTCACAAAATTAAGCCATGTGCCGGTCTAGAAAAATAATTACTACATCCTAAAATATAAATTTTTTGATTTTTTACGCGTATTTTAATGTGAATAAAAAGGATGGTTCTATAAATTATTTTTAATTTTTTTTTTCTGAATAAAAATATCTCCCTCCGTCCCTCCCATTTATTTACATTTGGAATTGACACATGTTAAGAAAAATGATAAAGTAGCTGAGGAAAGTTGAAAAAGTGAGTAAAGTAGTGAGACCGATTAATATTAAAAAAAATATATAAAACTATGTTTTTTATCCATTTTAAAATACGTATAAAATTAAACTTGTATTTTGCAACGGAAGGAGCGTATAATACATCAAGTTAAACAGATTATTATAGTATACAAAATTCAATTGAAGCACCGTATTAAACAGTGGGTCTTGGGGGTGGCCTGGTGTGTCAATACGTAATAATTTATTTAGCAGCTTGATGTAATGTGTTCCCGTTCACATTATTACTATGGAGTATGAACCTGTTTTTGCTAAACGAAACTTTTTGTATTTACTTGGGAACAATGGACGGACATTATAAAACGACAGTACATAGTTGTACTGCAGACAAGACTTTGTTGTCATTAGCTGCATTGTTACGCTCAACTAATTACAACTACTGGATTTTTTATTAATTTCGCTGAGTTAAAAATTTTCTATTATACGTAATTATTTTATTAATATTATGAAAATTTGTTTTCCAATAATTTATAACAATATTTTAGACATGATTTGTTGTGCGTAAAATATGCATAATAATATAATTGACTTTCAAAATATAATCAGGCTCTGCCAAGTCCATCTTTCCGTATAATTGAATCAAAATTTGTCATTTGGTATCTAAAATTTTTGAAAAATTATATACACAAGTTGATATATTTCATTTTTTAATCTTAAATTACTCAATTTATAATCAAAAAGTTCATTTTACTTTATTCCTCCCTAAATATATTTAGGAGTTTGAGTTTTATATGTTTACATGAAAAGACTAGTGTACATTTGAAGTAAGGTACTTCAAAGAGAGAAGATTAGGATATATTATCAAATTATTGTGTTGGTTAATTAAATAATTATATATTTTTTTATTGAAGGTGGAGTGATTTATAGTCAGGTATATTTATGTTAGTAAATATGAGAAAAGTTTTATGAAAACCATTATCGGATACCTTGGAAATCATATATGTTCTGCAATTAAAATAGTATAAAATATATTATTTTGTGATGTATGTTTTAAGAGTATCACTAATTTATTAAAATTATTAAAGATCATTTAAGTTTAATAAGTAGAATGTGTATGTTCAGCAAGCTGAATAAATGTTCAGCAAACTTAACATGTTTTTTATAATAAAATATTTTTGTAATATTTTACGTGCAGTACATATATGATATTCAATATTTTGAATAAAATAAAGATTTTTGTAGAGCATAATTCGCAAAATAATATGTTTTGCAATGTTTTTTTGCAATATTTAATTTGCAGAATATAAGTGGTCTCCAAGTTTTTCAAAAAAAAATGATCTACATAGAATTTAACCCAATAATAGATTGGGTTAAATATCAAAGTAGTCACTGAAGTGAAGGGCATATATCACTTCCTTCACTAATCTTAACGGGGTATCATTTTGATCACTAAAGTCATATAAATATCAAATAGATAACTCTAAAAATGCGATTATAAAGTAAATATTATCATATGTCATGTTCTACACATTTTTCTTCAACGCTACTATAACCAAATGAAAAGTTGTGAACTCTAGTATTTTAGATAATATATCTAGATTTTAAAAAAAAATTACTATTTATTTTAAATTTTCTAGTTATTTTATCTTACTTAATTAAAAATAAATAGTAAATAAAAATTTTAAAATCTAGATATATTATCTAAAATACTAGAGTTCATAACTTTTCATTTGATTATAGTAGCGTTGAAGAAAAATGTGTAGAACTTAACAAAATATAATATTTACTTTTTTGTCACATTTTTATAGTTATCTATTTGATAATTATACGACTTTAGTGATTAAAGTGATACCCCGTTAAGATCAGTGAAAAAATTGATATATCACTTTAACTTCAGTGACCAATTTGATATTTAACCCATATAAGATTAGTTTGCGCGCCTACTCTAGTCCAGTTTTGTGAGTAAATATAATTTGAGATCCAAACAACCAGTTGACAATTTTATATTTTGGTATGAACTTGACTTTAGTGATGATCAAGTCACTTCTATCATGATCCAGATGACCTGGTGCAATTAACAAACGATAGAATTTGATCGTTTTTAGTTTACACTAAATTAATCGCTCGAAAGGTAGCGGTTGCGGTTTATATACGATAAAAAAAATTAATCATATATTTTATCTTCAACCAAATATGATTGTATTTATATTCAATTAACTGTGATCGTTTTTTTATTTTTTAACAAAAAGATCGTTTTTACATTTCAACAGAAAATGGTCAAATGGTCGCATTTAACTTTCAATAAAAAATCTCCGTATTAAAATTATGCCGGATTCCGATCATTTTTAACTTTTAACAACATGTAATCGTTTTTAATTTTGATGGGAGTTCTCAATTTTTTAAAAAATGCGGTCGTATTTATATTATAATAGAATATGGTCGTTTTTAGTAACATGGGTAGAAAATTCAATTTTTTGATGAAAAAATAAAATTTAAGCCAAAAATTAAATTCAACTGAGTTTAGACATACTAGAGTCAGTCCCTTTTAGCCGGTCATATTTGCTTTGTCATATTTAACTGAAATGACGGAAAAATTAAAAATGACCGGCCATTTATGACCGTAAAAAACGGTCATTTCTAGCCAAACTATTTATCGTCGTATTTACCTAAAATCGACCGAATTTTTTAGCGGAATTTATTGTAATGTACAATTCAATTTTATAATTACAATAATTTAATTTATTTTAAATTATATTTTTTTTCAGAACTAACAATATATAGCAAGGTCATCTATAGCAAGTATTTATTGAAAATACTGAAAATTTTAAGTATTTAAACTTAGTATTTCTTTCTATCATGGTAACAATTTGTTAGAAGTTTAATTCCCACTATATATAAGATAATTATATTCCTAAATTTATCGAATTCAAAGTAAATTAAACTAAAAAAAGATTTGCAATAAAAAAACCTAGCCGCCTCCTTCCTCTCCTCTTCTAGGGTTGGTTTATTTTCAAGTAAATCAAGGGGCTTCCACTGGTTTTCACCGGTGGAAAGCCCTAACCCTTCATTCTCTTTTGTCCTTATTAATTTCCCTTCAATAAAACCCAATTTTTTGGGTGTTTGTGTGTCTCTCCTTTTGGAGTGTGTGTTTTGTCTCTTCTTTTGGAGTGCTTTGTTATGTTTTTGTTTAATTATGGTTGGGTTTATTTCGTGTTGAATCGGTTGAGAACGAGTTTATTGATATTCTTGGTGATCTGCAAAGTCTGCGTCGAATCTGGAGCGGTGTTGATTATTGCAAGAGCTCACCTTTCACAACCAAAGATTGTTCATCTTTCACGTGTTTACACTTTCGGCATGTCTATAGCTGGTATCCGGCATGTAGATAGCTGGGATGTTTTCGGCATGTCTATAGCCGGTGTCCGGCAAGTAGATAGCTGTGGTGTCGTTTCTCCAATCTTAGTGATTGATGTTTTTGAATATTGGGCTAACAATGGGTTTTATGTGATATGGTCAATTGCGATGTTGCTATTTTCAGAGATGTTGGTACAATTTGGATTACTCGGGATGTCTTTGATTTCGTTTTTAATTTCAAAAATTTTTAAATTTTATGTGTTAAACGATCAGGAAACAAATCATCTAATTGTTCTTAGTATGATATTTGTTTTACCACCCGGTTGTATCGACAGTTGGGGGTTTGTCCCGACTGTATTATATTGAAGTTAATGAAAATTTTCTGCATTTGTCAAAAAAAAAAGATTTGCAATAAAATTAATTAAAATTACATATAAGATCGCCGGAAAATTGAATCGTGCATTGATGGTATTATCTTTAACTGATATACAGCTGTGTACATATATTACGGAGTACAAAGTTACGATCCGTTTAATTAAATTTAACGATGTTATTAGCTAATAAAAAGTTGTCCAGTTACCTAATTGATTAATTATGTATTACACAAAAGTGAGTCGAGTTGCCTAATTTTAGTTAACAAAAATACAGCGAAGCCACGTGTATCATCAAATAACGTTAGCTACACGTGTCAATGATGGAATACTTCTGTTTGAGTAGGACGTGTACATGATCTGAAACCACCTGTACATTATAAATAATCAATTCAGTTATGTTTTTTAATTAGAAAAATGTTAGAGTACCTAAATTGGATGTAATATTATAAGAGTTTTGGAGAAATTTGTTGATATTTTTATAAATTTTGGGATGAAATAGGATGAACAGGAACCCGGATAATGGAGTGTTATGTTACTTCCTCCACCCTCCATGTTCTCTTTATAATGGGAGAGAGCTCGGTCCTTCAATAAAATATAATTTTATAAATTATATAACAAAAACTATAAATAACAATTTAATGTTTAAAATTTAATTGAAGAAAAGAAATTTGTAACAATACTCTTTTAAAACATAAGTTCATAAAAAATTTTCAATAAAAAATTTATGTTTAAATTTTTATTTCAATAAAAAATTTAAAAATATTATAAAATTATATTTTATAAAAAATTCGAAATACGTACAAATAATAAACATATAAAACTCAACGGAGGGAGGGAGTAATAGAATTTAGATTTTCAATTAGTTTATTTAAGCAGTTGTCTCTGATTAGTTGACAAATATAGATGCGGGTATCATATGTAACTATAATACAATTGCAATCACTTAACTTACATTTTAACTAATTTCGACTCAAACTATTACGTATAGCTTCCGTTAAGCTCTAAAAGAATGATTGGATGGTTGCTGGGGCAAATTCAACACTGATCTAAAGATCCAAATTTGGGGTAGGTTATCCAAATTTTATTTTAATAGTGATTCAAATTTGATCAATAAGTAGTGATCCCATTTCACTGATCCAAATTTGGATCACTTGATTTAATATAAAATAATGATTTTGTTATTTGTAGTTTAAGAGATTTTAAATTAATTTTTGATTATTTAATTATATAATTAATTACAAAACATAATTAATAGTTAACAAAATTTATTTTTAAAATAAAACTTAAAATAATGAGAAAACATAATTTCATTAAAATTTAAAAATAAAAAAAAAATAAAGAGGCACATTTTGCACTTAGAGATGCATTAATTGAGCATTTGTGTAAATAATATGCTAATTCGGAAAATTAGTGTGTATCAATGATATTTTGTATATTAATTATTGCAATAAATGTGTTTTTCGTGAATTAAGTGCACAATTTAAATATTTTTATGTATATTAATTTTTTTTTGATTTAAATAATTTATGAAATGTTATATAAATCGTTAATAATGATTAAATGACAAATTTAAGATAAAATTGTTTAATATGATATTTATATATAATATGTAAAAAGTAATTTGGATCAGAAATTTCGATCACACTGTTGGAGTTTGTTAGATATATTTGTGATGTCATGTCTAATAATGATTTGTGTTTAGTTTTCAGATCTTACTTAACAGGACAAATCAGTACTTAACTGGAAATCAGTAATTATACTGAAGTCAGGACTTAAGATATCAGAACTTCAGTTGTCAGAACTTAAGTTATCAGGAGATATTTATCAGGAGATAATATGAGGACTTAAGGAGACGTTCAGATAAGGAAGGCGGCCGATTGAAAGGAAAGAAGATCAAGACAAACATAAGAAGAGATATGCATGGAGAAGAATTCTATGAAGAATAGAATACTTGGAAGAAAAGATAACTGATTGATATATATTAGGAAGCAGAATTATATTCGATATCAATTAGAAGATTATCTTGTAACTATGTAGTATATAAATACAGACATAGGGTTTACACTATATGTGTTATCTTATTCGAGAATATTATTCTTTTGTAACCCTAGCAGCTCTCGTGATAATTTGTTCATCACTGAGAGAGAATAGTTCTTTGTAACAGAGTTTATTGTGTTGAATAAAATCTGTGTTCTGTTACTTGAGTTCTTATATTCGATTTGATTGTAGTAAACACTGTATTCAACCCCTTTCTACAATGTGTGTGTGTGACCTAACAAGTGGTATCAGAGCAGTCTGTTAACACATATACAGTAAAGATCCAAAACAATCATGTCTGAAGAAGAGAAAACTCCAACCAAGCCCACCAAAACTGAAGAAACTCCAAAGACTCAAATCCATAATCGATATGAGACTATTAGGGTTCCCATACTGAAACTTTCTCAGTATTTCATATGGAAAGTGAGGATGACTATGTTTCTGTAAGCTACAGGTCCAGTTGACCTTGACAGAATTAATGAAGGACCACATAAGCCAACCAAGCTCTCTGTTGTAGTTGCAGATCAGCCAGCAAAGTCTGTACCAAAGGAGAAAAGTAAAATATACAGCTGAAGATATCTCATCTATTGCAAAGGATGCAAAGGTAAGACATTTGCTGCATAGTGCCATTGATAATGTCATGTCAAACAGGGTAATTAACTGCAAGACTGCAAAGGAGATATGGGATGCCTTGGAGACAAGATGCCAGGGAACTGATTCAATTAAGAAGAACAGGAAGACTATACTCACTCAAGAGTATGATCACTTTAACTGAAGACCTGATGAGTCATTAACTGGTTTATATGACAGATTTGTCAAACTCTTAAATGATCTGTCACTGGTGGATAAGGAATATGATCTTGAAGATATCAATCTTAAATTCCTTTTAGCACTTCCTGAAAGTTGGGACTTGAAGGCAACTACTATAAGAGACAACTATGCTCTCGATGAAACTAATCTTGATGAAATTTATGGTATGCTCAAGACTTATGAACTTGAGATGGAACAAAGAAGTAAGAGGAATGGGAGAAAGTCAAGGACAGTTGCTCTTAAGGCTGAGGAGGAATCCCCTAAAGTGGCTGTCTCAAAAAAAGGTAAAGGAAAGGCACTCATCACAAAGTCTGATAATGAGTCATCAAGTTCTGATAGTGATGAGGATTCAGAAACTGAAAGTCTATCTGAGATGGATGCTGATGAAGAGATGATGAAATTGTGTGCTCTTATGGTAAAGGGTATCACAAAGATAGATTACAGGAAATTCAGAAGGGGAAAGAAGTTTTCCAGGAAAGGTGCAAGTTCTGATAAGAAAGGTTTCAGAAAATCTGAAGGAAAAGGAAGAAAGTCTGACAGGGGAGATTACTCAAATGTCAAATGCTACAAATGTGGTGAGAAAGGCCACATATCTCCTGATTGCAAGAAAGGAAAAAGTGACAAAGGCAAGGCTCTTGTCACAAAGAAGAAAAGCTGGACAGACACTTCAGTTTCTGAAAGTGAGGTGAACTATGCTTTGATGACAAATGCTGATAGCAGTTTTGAAGCTGCTGAGTTAAAGGTACCTCAAACAACTTATGCTTTTCATACTGATGATATTACTGAGTTGAGAAGATATCTTAAGACCATGTTCATTAGTTATAGAGATCAAACTTTAACATATGAAAGAGTAACTTCTGAAAATCTTGCTTATAAAAAGAGGAATGATTATTTAGAAAAAGAGTTAGTTATGTTCCATCAAACTCAGAAAGATAGAGATGATGTTTTCTATGTTAGAGATGAAGTGCTTAAAATGAATGAATCTCTAAAAACTGAGTTAGAAAAGGAAAAAGAGATTATCAGGATTTGGACTAACTCTAGCAGAACAATTCAGACTTTGTTAAGTAGTGAAAATTGAAAAGAGGGCTTAGGTAATGGAGATGATAAGAATAATAAAGGAAATGTAGAAATTGAGCATATAGTTGTTAAACAAAAGGCAAAGGTAAATCATGTTAAGTTTATAGCTGTAAAGTCTGATACTGATAAATCAGAAGTTAAAGAGAAATTAACTTCTGACAAACCAAAACAGGATAAGCCAACTGAAGTTAACATAGGCTTGATGACAAAGAAGCAACTTAAACATAAGTTAAAAGATGTTAAGAATGTAAACAAGGTAAAGCCACCTAGGAAAAATAGGAATGAAAAGGAAGGTGTGAATAAAAGCAATGATTATAAGCCTGTTCCTAATGCTCCTAGAAAGAAATATTATAACTGTGGAAATTCTAACCATCTGGCTTCTTTTTGCAGGAAGAATAAGAACATAAACTCTTTACCTTCAAAATCAGGAGTTAAGAGTCAGTCTGTTAGATATAGGCCACAAAATCCTTGTTTTCATTGTGGTAGTTTATGGCATTCCATGTATAACTGTAAGGAATATCATAGTTTGTACTATGATTACTATCAAATAAAACCTTCTTTAAAGAAAGTTAGCATTGTTCCTTCTAGTGTAAGTTCTGATGCAAAGTCTGATACTGTAAATTCTGATAAGAAAATTGTTGACATAAACTCTGATGTTAAATCTGCTGCAAATGTTAACAAACTTAATAAGGCCAAAGGATCCAAGCAAGTCTGGGTCCTTAAAACTAATCATTAGTGGTCTTTGTGATTGCAGAGCAACAGGAAAAACATCCTAGTTCTGGACAGTGGATGTTCAGGACATATGACTGGAAATAAAGCCCTGCTATTAGACTTTGTGGAGAAGGCTGGCCCAGGTGTTTCTTATGGAGATGGCAACATGGGAAAAACTCAGGGATATGGCAATATCAATCTTGGGAATGTCATCATTGAAAATGTAGCTCTAGTCTCAGGACTTAAACACAATCTGCTGAGTGCTAGTCAAATCCGTGACAGAGGTTATCATGTGGATTTCTTTGAAGAACACTGTGAAGTTGTAAGCAAATCTACAGGAAAAGTTATTTTGAAAGGAAACATATATGGTAATATTTATGAATCCAAGCTTTCAACAAGTTCTGATGGTTCTGCAATCTGTCTGTTAAGCAGAGCATCAATTGAAGAAAGCTGGGATTGGCACAAGAAACTCTCTCATTTAAATTTTAACAATATAAATGAACTTGTCAAGAAAGATCTTGTGAGAGGACTGCCAAAATCAGTATTTGCTCCTGATGGCCTTTGTGATTCCTGTCAAAAGGCAAAACAAAGAAAATCTTCATTCAAGAGCAAGATTGAATCTTCAATTCTTGAGCCTTATCACCTACTACATGTTGATCTATTTGGTCCATTGAATGTCATGTCTATTGCAAAGAAGAAATATGTTATGGTCATAGTGGATGAGTTCACCAGATACACATGGGTGTATTTATTGCACACAAAAAGTGAAACTGCATCTATCTTGATTGATCATGTCAAACAACTGGATAAATTGGTCAAAGACTCTGTGAAAATCATAAGAAGTGATAATGACACTGAGTTCAAGAATTTGATTATGGAAGAGTTCTGCAAAAACCATGGAATCAAGCAGGAATTTTCTGCTCCTGGAACTCCACAGCAAAATGGAGTTGTTGAAAGAAAGAATATAACTCTTATTGAAGCTGCACGAACTATGCTTGATGAAGCAAAGTTACCAACCTATTTTTGGGCTGAAGTTGTGCAGACTGCTTGTTTTACTCAGAATGCAACACTTATCAACAAGCATGGAAAGACGCCATATGAGATGGTGAAGAAAAAGAAGCCAAATCTGAAGTATTTTCATGTATTTGGATGCAAGTGTTTTATTCTTAAGACTCACCCTGAACAGCTATCCAAATTTGATATAAAAGTCGATGAAGGAATTTTTGTTGGATATCCACTTTCCACAAAAGCCTTCAGAGTCTACAATTTAAGAACAAGGGTTGTCATGGAATCTATCAATGTCTCTTTTGATGATAAGAAGATTACAGGACTTGAAGATTTTAATGTTCATGATCAGCTGAGATTTGAGAATGAAGTTTTAAATTCTGATACTGTAAATCCTGACAGTCTAAATCCTGATACTGCAAACTCTGATGTTATTGAAACTGTGGTAACTACGCCTGTTAGTCCCTTAACAATGTAGCAAGAATTACAGAAGGGGGGTTGAATGGAATTCTTGAACCTTTTTCTTGAAATAAAAATGTTCAACTCGATTATTGATATATTTGTTTTGATTAGCACAATGCGAAATATAAACTTAAATGAATCAAAACACAAGTAATTAAAAACAAGAGTCTTTAAAAAACTTTCTGGTGGATTTAAACAATTCCACCAGAGATATATATAATATATCGAGAGGACTCTGTGTGCAGAAATGCTCACAACTGCATATAAAATAGAACTACTGAGAATACAGGAAATGCTAAAGATTATGCTTACAAAGATTTCTCTGTTTTGAGTTTCTCTCAGTTATCTCAGTTATTTTTCTATTTGCTACTATCTTGGTTTATATAATACCAAGATTATAAAGTCAAAAAGACTGAACAAATATTACCCAGTTAATGGGCTTCCACAATGTGTTTGTATACAACTCGACGGCTGTGTGTCAGCTTTCACTGTTCAACTGATGTTTGAATACTTGATATGATCATCCGTCGACTTTCAGATCATCCGTCGATGACTTAATTGATCATTCGTCGACTGCTATGTTAAACATCCGTTGATAGTCATTTGATCATCCGTCGAAGGCTTTGTTAATCATTTGTCGGTAGCTATTTTGGCACTTGACTTCATTTCACTTATACAGAATTACAAGACATTACTTATGTACAATTAATCAACCTATTCTGCATATCTAGTTAAAGTCAACATGACTTATATGCTACTACAGATTCTATACAAAGGTGCATACATCACTGTGCTACAAACTTATTATTACATAAGCTACTCACTCGATGGATAATAAGTTAATCATCCGTCGGGACTATAATGAGTTATCCGTCGGGACTATAATTCTTATCCGCCGAGTGCTACATTATTTCACTAAGTAAAATCTACTTAGATGTTTTGTTTAATTGATCATCAGGTACACAACATATTCACAACAATCTCCCCCAATTTATGTCTACTGGAATTGTAGCCATAAATTCAGAGATACTTGATGATAACAAAACATTCTAAACAAATATCTTTAAAGATAAGTAGATAAAACTAGAAGTGCTTCAATTAAACAAAATGTACAAGGTTTGGCTCACAGTCAGTTCAAGATGCTCCTCTAGCCTGAGCAGGTTTTTCTAGTTTCTTGAAGGTCTGGATCTTCTTCCAAGCTTTCTGTTGTTTTCTTCAATTTGATTCTGGAGCTGCCTATGGAATTCTAGTTCATCAGATTCTGAGAGATCTAGCATTTCTTGCATCTCCAAGAGAGTCTCATTTCTAGAGATACTCAATTGGTCTTCTAGTCTGAAGAATCTTCTCACACCCTTGTCATCCATGAATTCCATCAGCCAGTAGGGCCTTAGATGCACTCTTCTCCCTGTGTATGGGATAATTAGAGTCTTTGGGAGTGCATCTTTAGCTCTAACACTCCTCAGCTCTTCAATCTTCTTCAATACTAGTCTTCTTGCAGTTACATTGAACCCAAAGTTTTTCTTGAAGGATGAATAGACTTTGATCAACACAGCTTGGCTTTCTTAAAGTATCCTGTGAAGAGGCCACTGAATCTCCCTTCCTCCTTTGTACTTGAACACCAACCTTTCAGGTAGGTTTCTGTATGCATCAATTGCCCTTACTTCATCCAGTTCCTCCAGATAAATGTTTAGATCTGAGAATTCTTTGATGTCACACAAGTACAAGTAGTCTCCCCTACTGACCTTGGGTTGAGCTTTAACTACTAACTTGGATTTGAGAGGTGACAGCTTCACTTTCTTGACTGCCCTTGATTTTGTCCTTTTTGGCTTGGTTGGGATTGGCAAGTTGAAGTCAAGAATTGGTAATTTATCCCACTCTATTGGCTCATCCTTTGGCACAATAGGCTCTCCATGTATGTTCCTGTAAGGGTCCACCACCCTTATGTCTTCAAATACCACAGAGGGCTTTGATGCTTGAGTTTTAGCTGGTGTGGATTCCTTAGGGAATTGATCTTCCAATTCCTTGTCAACAACATCCAGTTTCCTTTTAGTTCTTCTAGCCAATTCTTTCTTTCTTGGGGATTTCTTCTGTTCTTCAATCTTCTTCTTGATTCAGCAGCTTCAGATGGTTGAGAAGGAATTTGTTGAGAAGAATTCACAGCCTGTAGTTTGGTCAAGATAGCAATCCGTTCTTTCTTTTGTTTAGACTTCTTTGCATCTAGAGCAGCTTGCCTCTTTTCCTGCTTTAATCTGGCTTTTTCTTCTTTCTTTGCTTGAGCAAACTGTGGATGTCCAGCTACCACACAAATTTCCTTTCCATTTCTGAATATCTTAGCAATTCTCCTTTGAATCAGCTGGATCTTTATAGAAGACAATGGATCTTGACAGAAGTTTCTTTTCATCAGGCTTGGGTGTCTCATACACAGTGTCCAAGGGATTCTTCAAAGATGACTTTGGATAATTTGCCCTTGGTTTGAGAATTATTGCAGCCTTTTGTGATTTGATGCAGGAAGATTGTCATTTCTCCAGATAGTTCATGCTCATCTCATTCACACTGATTGGATTGACATGAGAGTGATGGATGGCTGACTTAACTGGCTCCTCAATTAGTTTAAACTTTCTCTGAATTTCCTCATCAATCTTTTCCCAGTTGATTAAGCTCAACTTTCCTTTTTCAGCAACTTTTAAATTTGCTGCTGCTGCTTCAATTAGATCTATACCATCTGCAACTAGTGGCTTGGAGATAGTAATTGAAGGTACAATTACTTTGTTGATTTGTACTTGAAGTTTCTCCCCCTCTGTTGGTCCTTTCTCCCCCTTACTTGATTCTCTCCCCCCTTTTTGTTATCATCAAGTTGAGGAGTTAGGCCTTGTGCTTTAGCCAGTTGCATGAGAAGATTTGTCTGGGTCTGTTGATTTTGAAGAAGAATAGCCACTGAATCTTCAATAACTTGAACTCTGTTTTCCAGCTTGGCTAGCTTCTTTTCATATTCTGATTCTCTCCTTAATCTTAGTAGTAGATCTTGCATGGTACCATATGGCATTACTGAATCCAGCTTCTCAGAGTTATAGGTCTTCAAGTCAGCTATATCTCTTTTCAATTCATCCACACTGAGATTCCGTCTTAAGTGCTGGATCTTCATGAGATGTAGAGAGTCTAGGTGAGCTTGAAGAACAGCCTTGGTACCAGCATCTGAAGTTTCCTGAAGGGCCTGTTGAATAGCTATTACTTGTTTGACCAAAGACACCTCAAATTGTCCTGGTGTAGATTCCTTTGCCCATGCCCATTCAGGTAAACTTAAAGCAGAACTTGGGCCTTCAACTCCCCCTAAGTTCATGCTTCCATCCAAAGAACCAGAGTCATCATCATTAGAATTTACTCCAAATTCTTCAGATGGCTCTCCAGCTTGAGAAGGCATCCTGTTAACATCAGCTTTATCTCTTTGAAGAGATTCTGTGGTGTGCACCAAATTCAAAGTCTGCTCTGCCTCCACATTGCCCTGAGCAGCCAACAATTGATAGGATGACACAGGATGAGTAAAAGTGTCAGCATCCAAGGAAATGTTATCAATTTCAGCTTTGTAAAGTTGCTGAAATTGTCTTCCCTTTTTAGCATCATCCACAATCATTGAATCACTAGCAATGGCTGGATCCACCCTTATTTCTCCTGTACCTGCCTTTCTCTCATATTCTCTCTTTTATTGCATCAGGGTCTCACCCTGGCTCCCCACCCTCACACCCTCACCTTCACCTACTAAGGTGGGACTCCTCTCACTCACTTTTGCCAATCCTGAATAAATGGATTGCTGAGATTCACTCGTTTCCTCTCCTTTTGCCTGGGAGCAACCCAGCCTCTCACTCAAAGCACTCTCCTCTCTCAGTCCTAAGAGTGATTGTATTACCACTAAATCTTCTGCACTAGAAATAATTGAAGTTTGAAGTTGTGCAGAGACACTCGACGGATAAGTGATATCCATCGGGTGAGTGGTAAAGCTATCCGACGGATAACTGCTGTTAAGCTTATCCGTCGGGATACAATCACTACTCGATGGATGAGCAATATCCATCGAGAGAGTAGAAATGAATGAGGTGGGAAGAGAAACTATTGTTGACTCTGTGTTGATTGAAGTTATTTGAGGCACAAATGTCACAATAGTATCTGAAAGAATTGGCAAGTGAGCCAACAAATCATCTAAAAGATGATGCTCACTTGCACTAGATTTTGGCTTCCCCAACAGAGTTAAAGAAGGGGAATCAGGAATTGAAGTATTTATCATATCCACTTCCAGTGAGTTAGTTGGTGAGTATGGTGTTTCAGTGGCTTCTATTATAAGAGATTTTGGCTGTGACTCCATATTTATTGGAGCCACATCAATCTGAATTTGAGAAGGTGTAGGGACTGTGTCTTTAGCACCAGTTTGCACTGTGTGTGTGCCCTGTGCATCCCCAGTTGTTTTGGATTTCTTCTTTCTAGTGTAAGTTTGGGGTGAGCTTATGTCCCTAACCCTTTTGGCCTGTGCTCTTGGATGAGAGCTTTGTTCAATAGCCACATCCTTTTGGGAGGATGCAGCTAGAAGTGAGCTTTTGTCCTTTTTAAGCACTGCAGTTTGTTGGGAAACTGCAGTGTGACTAGGCTGAGATTAACTCAACTCTCCAACCTTATCCTTGGGGTTTCTTTGATGTTCACCCCTTCCCTCACCTACCTGACCCTCCTTCACACTCCCCTCTTTGGCTTTGGTAGATTTTTCAACTGGTACCTTTTGAGAGATACCAGAGGGGGTTTTCTTTGATTTGGATTTGGAAATTATAGTTGTTTTGGCAGCTTTGGTAGGCAACTGTTTGGTCATTGTCACAGTTGCCATAGCTATGCCTGAAGTCAAAGAAATAGAGGAGATTGGAATAGTTGAGGGTATGGATGAACTTACCTCACTTACCTGAGGTGTCAGCATTACAGGGAAATAGAACATTGGCACATCCCTATGGTGGTTGGCTCTGTTCAAATCTGCAATGATTCTTCTCTCTTGAACCCAACAAGCTAATTTGTTGTTTGGGTTCTCAAGTGCAATTTCTTGACAAAGATGGTTAGCCAATAGCATAAAAAATCTAGCATAATATATGTTCTTTCCCCTTTTGGCTAACTCACCTAGTTTAAAACCTAACTCATATATGACAAGGTCACTGAAATTGTAAAATTTGTCTGTAACTAGCATGTATAGCATGTTAAGCATGGAAATATTCACAGAATCAAAATTACTGATTTTTCCAGAGAAAACTTTAGTTACAACATCACACATAAAACTCTATTCCTTACTAAGACCTAATCTCCTAATATCACTTAGCTTATTAGTAGAAAGTGCATAGTGCATGGAATTAAGCATATTGATCAAATCAGTGTCAGTGTGTGGTGAAGTTACATTATCATCAGGAATCTTGAAACATGCTTTTATCACATCACTGTTGATACAGAATTCATTACCTTTGATGGTCAGAGTGATGGTTTTGTCAGTAGAATTGTAAATTGCAGAGGTCCACATCTCTTCTACAACTTAACAAAAGATTGTGGGTGATTCAAGCATGGGAAAACTTAACTTGCAGTTCTTCACGAAGTCCATCATCTTGTGATAGTCTTCTGATTGCTGAATGCCCTTATTGACCAAAGCAGTGAAGTTGTTCTTCTCATAAATGAATCCAGTCTGAGACATAATCTTTACTACAGGTGCCATTGTTAGAGAAGGAAAGCTAGAAGAGAAAGAGGATTTTTTTTGCTTGAGAGAGAATGAAATAAACACAGTTGAATTTGAGAATGATAAAAGAAAATGATTAGAATGAAATAAGCTTTTATACTTTGCTAAAAAACAACGGATAAAAATAATAAAGAGAAGTAAATTACCCAATAGAAATTGCCTAAATTAGCCGTTTTAAAAATAAACTGTAAAAATTCCACTCATTATCCGTCGTGTAATGCTTACAAACTGTAAGTATACTCGATGGATAATGTTCAGGGAATTAACGGTTAAGATTTAGACACTTCGACGGATGAGGATAAACTGTTATCCGTCGAGTTTTAAAAGATTCCAGAAAAATAATTGATTTTTATTTGCACATTATATATCGACGGATGACTTAACTTGATGGATAATGGTCATCTGTCGAGATGCAAATTTTAACTTAGCCAAAATTTCATCCATGACTAAAAATCAGTTAAATTTCTGGCTACTTTTCAACTTACAAAATAACTCAGATAGATTCAAGAGTAATTAAGCATACCTAACTCACTTACCAACCTAGAAAAGGTGGATTCATCCAGTGGCTTGGTAAATATATCAAGTTGCTTCTCACTTGGAATAAAATGTAACTCTACAGTACCATTCATTACATGTTCCCTTA
Source organism: Apium graveolens (assembly GCF_009905375.1). Taxonomy (NCBI): domain Eukaryota; kingdom Viridiplantae; phylum Streptophyta; class Magnoliopsida; order Apiales; family Apiaceae; genus Apium; species Apium graveolens. Next base: position 60,621,757 of record NC_133653.1, read on the forward strand.
TGAAATGGTACTTGATATCGATGTGCTTTGTCCTTGAATGTTGCACTGGATTTTCAGCGATGGCAATTGCACTTGTGTTATCACAGAAAATAGGAATCCTCTCAACTTGCAAACCATAGTCTAACAATTGATTTTTCATCCATAAAATTTGTGCACAGCGGCTGCCAGCAGCAATATATTCAGCTTCAGCTGTAGAGGTGGAAACTGAATTTTGCTTTTTACTGCACCAGGACACAAGCTTGTTTCCTAGAAATTGACAAGTTCTTGTTGTGCTTTTTTTGTCAATTCTGCAACCTGCATAGTCTGCATCTGAATAACCAGTTAGATAAAAACCAGAATCTCTAGGATACCAAATGCCAAGTTTTGGTGTTCCCTTGAGATATCTGAAAATTCTCTTAATAGCTATTAAGTGAGACTCTCTAGGATCAGCCTGAAATCTAGCACATAAATATGTAGCAAACATTATATCTGGCCTATTAGCTGTTAAGTACAGAAGTGAGCCAACCATGCCTCTATAGCTTGAAATATCCACAGACTTTTTAGTAGTGTTTAGTTCAAGCTTAGTTACAGTGGCCATGGGAGTTTTTGCAGATGTGCAATCCATTAGATCAAACTTCTTTAAAAGATCAAAAATATGTTTAGTTTGACTAATGAATATTCCATCACTAACTTGCTTAACTTATAAACCAAGAAAGTAAGTTAGTTCTCCCATCATACTCATTTCATACTTACTTTGCATCAGTTTGGCAAACTTTTTACAAAGTTTCTCATCTGTAGAGCCAAAGATAATATCATCTACATAAATTTGAACAAGTATGCAAGAGCCATTAACATTTCTGAAAAATAAAGTTTTATCTACAGTACCTCTTGTGAAGTGATTTTCCAAAAGGAACTTTGATAAAGTGTCATACCAGGCTCTAGGTGCTTGCTTCAGTCCATAAAGTGCTTTCAGTAGATAATAGACATACTCTGGAAAATTTGGATCTTCAAAGCCAGGAGGTTGACTAACATACACTTCTTCCTCCAAATCTCCATTCAGAAAGGCACTTTTGACATCCATTTGATAGACCTTGAAATTGGCATGGGCTACATAGGCTAAGAAGATTCTGATGGCTTCAAGTCTTGCAACAGGAGCAAATGTTTCATCAAAATCTATTCCTTTTTGCTGGCAATAACCTTTAGCAACCAATCTGGCTTTGTTCCTTACTACTATGCCATTTTCATCCATCTTGTTTCTGAATACCCATTTGGTGTCTATTGGATTCTTTCCTTTAGGCTTGGGTACCAGCTTCCATACTTTATTCCTTTCAAATTGGTTTAGCTCCTCCTGCATAGCTAAAATCCAATCGGGATCTAACAAGGCTTCTTCTACCTTCTTTGGTTCTTCCTTTGACAGAAAGCTGTTGTATAGACATTCTTCGTGAGTTGCTCTCCTGGTTTGAACTCTAGAAGAAACATCACCAATAATCAGTTCAAAGGGGTGATCTTTTGTCCATTTCCTTGGTTGAGGTAGATTAGCTCTAGATGAAGAGACCTCGATGTTGTCTTGATGTGTGATTGAGTTATGATTGCTAGAAACTCCCCCTGAGTTTGTGGATCTATGATTTGAGAAATGGGTACTTTCTATGGGTGATCTGCCTTGACTTCCTGCTTCTTTTGATAACCCGATGGATGGTGAATCTTGAGTACCGACGGATGAGGCAGGTTGTCTACCGACGGATAATACAGATGGCCTTCCGACGGATGAAGCATTTTGCAACTTGACGGATGTTGAGTTTTGTGCTTCATTGGTAGTAGATTTGTCTGCATTATCCTTAGGCACTGTTTCTTGATCACTCTCATCATCACTTTCATCACTAACCATCTCAACATTGTCGAATTTGAGACTCTCATGGTAATCTCCATCTTTCAGTCCTTCAATCTTTGTATCATCAAACACAACATGTATAGATTCCACAACAATGTTGGTTCTTAGATTGTAGACTCTATATGCTTTACCAACAGCATATCCAACAAAAATTCCTTCATCTGCTTTGGCATCAAACTTCCCATTTTGATCAGTTTGATTTCTCAGAATATAACATTTACAGCCAAAGACATGAAGAAAGTTTAGAGTTGGCTTCTTGTTCTTGAACAATTGATAAGGTGTCATGCATCTTACTTGATTAATCAGAGAAATGTTCTGAGTGTAGCATGCAGTGTTTATAGCTTCAGCCCAGAAATATGTTGGTAATTTTGATTCTTCAAGCATTGTCCTTGCAGCTTCAATAAGAGATCTATTCTTTCTTTCCACTACTCCATTCTGTTGTGGAGTCCTTGCTGCTGAAAACTCATGCAAGATCCCATTTTCCTCACAAAATGTTCTCATGACATAGTTCTTGAACTCAGTTCCATTGTCACTCCTGATTCTTATAACTTTGAAATCAGGATGATTGTTAACTTGCCTTATGTGATTGATGATGATTTCACTAGCCTCATCTTTAGACTTTTGGAAATATGTCCAAGAGAACTTTGAGAAATCATCTACAATTAATAGGCAAAATCTTTTCTTTGAAATTGACAATACATTGACTGGTCCAAACAGATCCATGTGAAGGAGTTGCAGAGGCTCATCAATTGCTGAATCAAGTTTCTTCCTGAATGATGCTTTGATCTACTTCCCTTTTTGGCAGGCATCACACAGTCCATCCTTTGTAAACTCCACTAGAGGAATGCCTCTAACTAGCTCTTTCTTTACCAGCTCATTCATGGTCTTGAAGTTTAAATGGGATAGCTTCTTGTGCCATAGCCGACTTTCATCTTGACTTGCTTTGCTGAGAAGACAAGTTACAGATTCTGCTTTAGTTGAGTTAAAGTCAGCTAGATACACATTTCCTCTTCTCACATCAGTGAGAACCACTTTGTTGTTTTGATTGTTAGTCACAACACAGGCTTCTTTGTTGAAAGTTACTGAGTTGCCTTTGTCACAAAGCTGGATGATACTCAACAAATTGTGTTTGAGACCATCCACTAAGGCAACCTCTTCAATGATGATATTGTCCTTTGAAATCAAGCCATATCCCACAGTATAACCTTTGCAGTCATCTCCAAAAGTGATACTTGGGCCAGCTCTCTCCTTAAACTCTGTGAGCAGGGTAGAATCACCAGTCATGTGTCTTGAACAGCCACTATCCAAGTACTAAAGATTCTTTCTGTTTCCCTGCACACATCAAAATCAAATCAAGTTGATTTTGGTACCCGAGTTTCCTTGGTTCCTGCCTTGTTAGCTTTTTTCTTCTGTTTCTTAGGCCTTATCTCATTTGACTTAGGAATTTCAGATTCTTCCTTAGTCAATTGGGTTGTACCTTTGAAACCACTAAATACAATAGAATTATCATGCATGTTATGGCTAACAGGAAATGGCATGCTTGGTGCAAACATGTTATTCCAGTAAGGCATGTTAAATGGCATTTGAGGCATATTGTATGCAGCATAATATGGATTAGGTGCAAATGGCATATTAGCAAGCTGTGCATTCATGTTCTGTGTAGGCATAGCATTAACAGGCATGGGAGGCATAACATTCATGTTAGGAAATTGAGGCTGAACAGACTTGGGAGTAGGCATGGCAGATTTGCAATTAACAGACAAATGATTTACACTACCACACTTGACACAGATTTTTCTAGGAGCATATTTATCAGGTGTGTAGTTATTGTGTTTGTTAATCCCTACTTTACCATTCCTATTGTTTTTCCTTTTAGTCTCTGTTTTTACCTCTATCTTCTCAAGTCTGTCACTTAACTGTTTGACAGTCATGTGACCAACATTACCCTTTTTCCCTTTCTTAGCTTGACTTGACTCTCCTGAAACAAAGTTCTTGGAAACAGACCCATACTTTTCATTTAGCTTGATTAATTTGGCTTTGCTAATGGGTTTGCTTACAGCCGACGGATGAGGATTTTTATCATTCGACGGATAACACTTTTTGTTATCCGGCGGATAGTCCTCATCATCTGTCGATTCTACATCTGTCAGCAACCCATCTACCAAAATGGGTTATAGTTTCTCCTTATTCTTTTTCCAGGCTTCATCACAAAAAGACTCAATTCCTTGAACCTTGGTGATTTGAGCATGAACATCCCTAGATGTTTTCCATGCTTTAATCACCTCTTGTTCACGCTCGAGCTGCTTCTTCAAAATTTCTTCCTTTTTCAAGGACTCTGTTAATTCCTCCTTGGCAATCTTACACTCAATTTTTAGTTTCTCAAACTCAACAAACTGAGACTCAAGCACATTGTTCCTCTCACTTAAAAACAAATTGTTTTCTTTGATTTTAGCATTTTCTTTAGTGAGAGACTTAAGTGTAACTCGCAAATGATACAATTCTGTAGACATGTCATTTATGGCATCATTACACTCAGCTTTAGATAAATGTGCAAGGTGTGTAGTGATTACCTGATTACTTGAGGAACTTGTCTCTGTTTCATCAGACTTGGCCATTAGGGCTAGATTGACATAGCTGACATCTTCATCTTCATCCAAACCATCAGCTGCCTAGTCATTCTCTTGTGTAATAAAAGCCCTTTCCTTTTATTTGAGTAGATCAAAGTATTTTTGCTTGTAATCTACAGACTCAAACCTTTTCTTACTGGAATCTGACTTTCTACACTCATTTGCAAAGTGCCCTGCCAAGCCACATTTGAAACATTTGAATTTTGACTTATCCACCATGTTTCTATTTGGCTTGGCTGCTCCAAAGTTATTTTTGAACTTGAGCTTGGCAAATCTTCTTGAAAGGAATGCTAGGTGCTCATCAATGTCCTCCATGTCATCTTGGCTCAATGATTCTTCACTTTCTGCAGCTAGCCCCTTACCCTTGCTTTCAAAGACCTTTGAAGTTGATCCCACAGCTTCCATCTTCACTTCTTTCTCCTTTTCCAGATCAGCAACTAGTGCAATGGATCCTCCTTTCTTCTTTCCTCTCTCCATTCTTTCATCCTGCTCTATCTCAAGCTCATAGGTTTTCAGAATGCCATACAGTCTCTCTAAAGTAAACTCTTTATAATCTTGTGAGTTTCTCAATGAGACTGTCATTGGTTTCCATTCCTTGGGAAGAGATCTGAGAAATTTCAGATTGGAGTCTTTAGTCTGATAGACTCTTCCATGCAACTTAAGAGCATTTAGTAGTTTTTGGAATCTACTAAAAATATCAGTGAATGACTCACTTTCTTCATTGTGAAAATGCTCATATTGCTGAATCAGGAGCTGCATTTTATTTTCTCTTACTTGCTCAGTACCATCACAGATTATCTGTATTGTGTCCCAAACTTCCTTGGCAGTCTTGCAGTTGATGATGTTATCAAACATGTTGCATCAACACCATTGAACAGAATGTTCATGGCCTTTTTATCTTTCCTGACTTGTTCAATGTCAGGATCAGACCATTCATGCCTTGGCTTTGGAACAGATGGCTCATTTCCTGTTGCAGCTCTCATTGGAACATGAGGGCCTCTTTCTATGCAGTCCACATAGGCCTCATCTTGAGAAAGCATATGAAGATGCATCTTTACCTTCCAATGATGGTAATTATCTTTATCAAGAAAAGGAATCTTAACTCCAACATCTTTCTTGTTCATCTTGCTGAATTGTTTTAATCTTTAAACTCTTTGTAGATTAAGAGCTTGCTTTGATACCAATTGTTAGTCTCTTAACAATGTAGCAAGAATTACAGAAGGGGGGTTGAATGGAATTCTTGAACCTTTTTCTTGAAATAAAAATGTTCAACTCGATTATTGATATATTTGTTTTGATTAGCACAATGCGGAATATAAACTTAAATGAATCAAAACACAGGTAATTAAAAACAAGAGTCTTTAAAAAACTTTCTGGTGGATTTAAACAATTCCACCAGAGATATATATAATATATCGAGAGGACTCTGTGTGCAGAAATGCTCACAGCTGCTTACAAAATAGAACTACTGAGAATACAGGAAATGCTAAAGATTATGCTTACAAAGATTTCTCTATTTTGAGTTTCTCTCAGTTATCTCAGTTATTTTTCTATTTGCTACTCTCTTGGTTTATATAATACCAAGATTACAAAGTCAAAAAGACTGAACAAATATAAAATCTAACAGTCTTAATCTTTGCTGCTTTTCGTCCTCTATTACCCAGTTAATGGGCTTCCACAATGTGTTTGTATACAACTCGACGGCTGTGTGTTAGCTTTCACTGTTCAACTGATGTTTGAATTCTTGATATGATCATCCATCGACTTTCAGATCATCCGACGATGACTTAATTGATCATCTATCGACTGCTAAGTTAAACATCCGTTGATAGTCATTTGATCATCCGTCGAAGGCTTTGTTAATCATCCGTCGGTAGCTATTTTGGCACTTGACTTTATTTCACTTATACAGAATTACAAGACATTACTTATGTACAATTAATCAACCTATTCTACATATCTAGTTAAAGTCAACATGACTTATATGCTACTACAGATTCTATACAAAGGTGCATACACCACTGTGCTACAAACTTATTATTACATAAGCTACTCACTCGATGGATAATAAGTTAATCATCCGTCGGGACTATAATGAGTTATCCGTCGGGACTATAATTCTTATCCGTCGAGTGCTACATTATTTCACTAAGTAAAATCTACTTAGATATTTTGTTTAAGTGATCATTAGGTACACAACATATTCACAACAACGCCAAAGGAAAATGCACATGTGCAGGGGAGCATATTGAAGATCAAACCACATCTCAAGAAGCATCAGAATCTAGAACATGCTCTTCAAGTTCTGATTCATTAACATCTGATGGGCCAAGTTCTGATAATTCTGAGAACTTGAATTCTGAAGGATCCAACTTAGAGAGCATAATTTCAGGGGGAACATCAGATAATGTCGATGGAGACAGTATGGATCATGGGGGAGCATCCAGTTCTAGAGATAATCTTCCATCTGCAAGGAAGTGGACTAAAGCACATACACCTGACTTGATTATTGGAGATCCTGAAGCAGGTATTAGAACTAGAACAGCAACATCAAATGAATATCTCTATCACTCTTTTCTTTCTCAGACTGAACCAAAGAAAGTGGAAGAAGCTCTTCAAGATGTTGATTGGGTGCAAGCAATGCAGGAAGAGTTAAATGAATTTGAAAGAAATAAAGTCTGGACCCTAGTGCCAAGACCAAAGAACAGATCTGTTGTTGGTACAAAGTGGGTGTTCAGAAACAAAACTGATAGTGATGGCATAATTACAAGGAATAAAGCAAGGCTGGTTGCAAAAGGATATTCTCAACAGGAGGGAATTGATTATGATGAAATATTTGCACCAGTTGCTAGATTGGAAGCCATAGGGATATTTTTGGCTTATGCAGCTCACAAAAAGTTTACAGTCTTTCAAATGGATGTAAAAAGTGATGTTCTTAATGGAGAATTGGAAGAAGAAGTATATGTTGAACAACCTCCAGGTTTTGTAGATTCAAAATTTCCTCACCATGTCTACAGACTTGATAAAGCACTTTATGGCCTTAAGCAAGCTCCAAGAGCATGATATGAGACCTTAGCTCAGTTTCTTCTGGAAAGTGGATTTAACAGAGGGACTATTGACAAAACATTGTTTTATCTCAACCATGGAAAAGACTTACTTTTGGTGCAGATATATGTTGATGATATCATTTTTGGTTCTACAAATGACAGACTTTGTAAGAAATTTTCCAAGTTAATGCAGTCAAGATATCAAATGAGTATGATGGGAGAACTTAGCTATTTTCTGGGCCTTCAAGTCAAGCAGAATGAAGAAGGAACTTTTATTTTCCAATCTAAGTACACCAGAAATTTGTTGAAGAAGTTTGGAATGCAAGATTGTGCAAGTGTATCCACTCCTATGGCCACTGCAACAAAATTAGATAAGGATACTGGTACATTAGTAGATATTACTGATTACAGAGGTAAGATTGGCGCACTACTCTATCTAACTGCAAGTAGAGCTGATATCATGTATGCTACCTGTCTTTGTGCAAGATTTCAAGCAGATCCAAGAGAACCTCACTTAACAGCTGTGAAAAGAATTTTCAAGTACTTAAAGGGTACAGCTGATTTAGGATTGTGGTATCCTAGAGAATCAGACTTTAAGCTAATAGGTTACTCAGATGCAGATTTTGCAGGATGCAAAATTGACAGGAAAAACACAAGTGGAAGCTGCCAATTTCTTAGAGGCAGATTGGTTTCTTAGTTTAGCAATAAACAAAAGTCAATTTCCACATCAACTGTAGAAGCAGAATACATTGCTGCAGGAAGCTGTTGTGCACAGATTCTTTGGATGAAGAATCAGTTACTGGATTATGGGTTAGGATTTTCTAAAATCCCTATTTACTGTGATAATCAAAGAGTTATTGCTATGACAGGTAATCCAGTTCAACACTCAATGACAAAGCACATCAGCATTAGGTACCATTTCATAAGGGAGCATGTGATGGAAGGTACAGTGGAACTGCATTTTATTCCAACAGATCAATAACTAGCAGATATCTTCACAAAACCACTATGTGAAGATACTTTTATAAGATTGGTAAATGAACTTGGAATGGTTTCAGGTTCTTTCTCTAAATCTGCTTAGTTTATGTAATGATACATCTGACTTTATAATCAGTATTTACAGATATTACTATCTTTGTGTATTCTGTGCTTAAATTAAAATTTTCTAAGTACTGATTGTTGTCTGATGAGAATTTCTAAACTCTGATAGTGATATGAATATTTCTGTGACTATTCAATCCAATGAGGATAACTGTGCTAGATGCTGACCTAGTAGTCTTTGACATACTGATGATCCCATGTATGAAGTAATTGTTTATGTGGAAATCTTTTAACACTAGCAAATTCTGATACTGAGCTTATTTATGTTTACTTTGTGTATCTTTTTACTAAGTCAAAAACTAGAATAGTGCTTCTTATCCGTTAAGTTCTGATGTTGGTAAATCTTATGGATGTACTAAGTGCTGATAAACCTCACTTATCAAAAGAAAAAGAAAAGAAATAAATATCAGGTACTCCTTTGAGATCTAGAGTAAAAATGTGGAAGGGAAGACCCAAGTGCATTGCTGGTATTAAGTAATATGCATTAGAAAAGCAAAATAAATTTTCTTGGCGACTTTTCACATTCTCTAATTACTGGAGAAATACTCTGATAACATCATAAATTCTGATACGCAGTCATGACTCACTTACACTGAGAAACCACTGTAAAAAGTAATTTCAAAAGATGCATAAAATGAGCACAAAACAGTTGAGGTGGACTCATGCATGAACTAATTCTATAGTAGACTTCAGAATAATGACAGTTTTTTAGCAAAGTTCTTAGTTATGCCTTATTTCTAAGATGTACTGAAGTGAATCAGACTTTACTCTTTGTCTGATATTTAGCTAAATGCACACACTTACACTTCTTATGAATGATGAAAATTATTGTGGTGATCAATGTTGTTTTAGATGAACAGTTTAAGTGTTTGTTGCATAAATTCTGAGGACAAGTTCTGATGGAAGTTCTGATGATTAAGTTCTGATGTACCCATATCGGTATTTGTGTGAAGAATTATAGGAATAAACATTCATTTTTTGAGTTAAGGAGCCTTATTCTGATGACTTTAAATTCTGATAATAATCAAGTTTTGATGCTTACGTGGCAGTATTTATTTACTTGGTCTATTTTTTGTCATTACTTGAACAGTAATATTTTCTTAGAATATTGGATTATGTGAGATAAATCAGTCATAATAATTGTGGGTTAGTGGTTATCGTGTATGTCTTGAAAACCTACTTGTGCACAGTAATTGTTCATTATTTTCCGTGCCCATTAACTCTGGCTTTAGATCTTTTACTGACTGTTATTATCACACATTGGTCTAGGGAGACGGGGTATCATAATTTTTACTTGTAATTATTAAATACTCCTCAAACCAACTATACATTCCAGCCAATACATCTTCCATTTTTCTCACAAACTCACTCTTTTTATATACTCATCAAAAACATTGTTCATTTCAATTTGTTCATGAACTATGAAACTTTCAATATAGAGTTGAGTTGTGATGACTGGCAGCTTGAGTGGCATGTACCTCCATTCCTGATGAACTCTGGAATTCAGTTCCGCAAGAGGTTCACACAGACCTCTTGTTCTTTTCAATGGAGTATCACCTCCATCTTGATCGTTTGGAGGAGGAAAGGAGAGAAGCTTTTCGTCAGCAAGAACGGATCATCCGTCTTACAGTGCTCTTCGTCAGCAGCAACAGGAACTAGTCGATAGGTTTTCTTAGACTAGGACTAAGGCTGTTGATGTTAAGATTCTAAAATTAGGTCTATCTTATAATTTTTGAATGTAATTGATAAATTTCATCAAATGTACTCATCTGATATGTTAATGAAATTTTATTTAATTGCAACATTTGATCTTTATTTCTCAAATTATGCGACTGTGCATGCTTTACTCGTCAATTGTTAATCTTTACTTCGTCAATTATTCACTTTATCCTGTGATGAATGTTTTGATTCAATATTGGTCAATTATAAATGTTGATGATTTGAGAAAATAGATGAGTCAGATAATGAGATCCAATCCTCGGTGGAATTGCTTGTCTCTCTTCTTTTACTTGTTGATGCCAAAAAGGGGGAGAAAGTGATTAAGTCCAAATGCAAATCTAGTCAAGTACTAAAGGGTAAGGATGATGGAAATGATGACCAGGAAAACTCTGGAACGGGTAGAGGTCATGGTCAAAGAAAAGGTTTTTCATCAAGCAAAGCTGGAACTACAAGTCAAAGAACAAGTTCTGATACTGGGAGAAGAATAAGTTCTGATACTGGGAGAAGAATAAGTTCTGATACTGGTAAAAGGATAAGTTCTTCTGGACATCTGGAGCTTGATGAAGAAATTTCAAAGAGATTATTTCTCAAAGAAAATCCAGGAATGGACTTTGAAAGTATAAAGGAAGAAGAAGCTAGACTTAAAGCAGAAAATTTCAACTCCAAGTCTAAAGCTTCTGTTGTTGAAAAGAAACTTCCAAAACCTAAGGGTATTGTGATTAAGGAGAAGACAATTTCTGAGGCAACCAAAGCCGAATCACAAGTGGAGGTAGATCCAAGATCCAAGGGCAAAGAAAAAATTGATGAACCTGTAAAGGTATATATGCCAATCATGGATTTGGAGACAAAATCTGATGAAGATGCTAGTCTGATTTTGAAGAAAAAGGATATTCAAACAACCTCTGACAGGGCTCATGTTGTTCAAGATCGGGACTTAGTAAATTCTGATATAACAATGAAGCAAGCAACCTCTGGCATAGCTAAAGTTGGCTTGATATCAGAAGATAAAGAAAATGAAACCTCTGACATTGCTCATGTTAAACCTTCAAGGATATTACTACCTGGTTTTACCAAAGCTCAACAGACTCAACCTTTGAAGACTACAACAAGTGGTTTTGAAGCAAGAGTTGTTACAGGAAAGGAAGCAAGAGACAAATCAGGATTGGGTAGTTCTAAAGAGAAGAAAGTAAACAATACTACCAATAATCCAACTTCCTTGAGTGAACCAGGAGTAGGCACAACTCCTGAGAGATTGAATCTTGAATCTGTACAAATGGTTTACCACTCTGTTTTGAAAGAAGATGTTATGTTATACTTTATGACAGATGGGAGGGTATTCCATATTAGGAAGAATGCTATTCCATTGAAGTATTTTGAAGAACTGGAACATGTTCTATTTTTACTTCAAGTGAAAAACAGATCAACAGATGGTGCTGCAGGTTATTTAAAATCAAATATTCAAAGACAGAAGAGGCTTTACTCTGTAAACTCTGACAGCCCATATTGTCCTAAGTACAGATCTCACAGTGGAGAAATTGTTGAAATGAAGCCTAATACCGCAAAGATCATCACTACATTATCTGGTATTAAGGGACTTGAATTCAATGTGGAGTCTGATGAAGCCTTTATAATCAGACTGAATCAGGATATAAGAAAATCTAAAATAAATGATCTCAGGGCTGCTATCTTTCAAACTGGTGAAGATACAGTTGAACTAAAAAATGCTAAAAGGAGGATGGTCAATGAACTTGAATATGCTGAGAGATGTTTGTAGAAGAACTATCTCAGAACAACTCCTGACATTAAAGAGATCAGAAATTGAAGCCAGGTCAAATATCTACAACTGCTTAAATTCTGAAAGATATACTGACTGAAGCTGAAATCAGACTTTGAGAATGGTAAAGCTATAAGGACTGTAAGTTGTAGTTATCTAGTCAAATTCTCATGCATTTGTACTTAATGTTTTTGACATCATCAAATATCTGTTGAACTTGTATATTATGCTAATTTACAAGTTGGGGGAGATTGTTAGATATATTTGTGATTTCATGTCTAATAATGATTTGTTTTTAGTTTTCAGATCTTACTTAACAGGATAAATCAGTACTTAACTGAAAATCAGTACTTATACTGAAGTCAGGACTTAAGATATCAGAACTTAAGTTATCAGGAGATATTTATCAGGAGATAATATCAGGACTTAAGGAGACGTTCAGATAAGGAAGGCGGCTGATTGAAAGGAAAGAAGATCAAGACAAACATAAGAAGAGATATGCATGGAGAAGAATTCTATGAAGAATAGAATACTTTGAAGAAAAGATAACTGATTGATATATATTAGGAAGTAGAATTACATTCGATATCAATTAGAAGAGTATCTTGTAACTGTGTAGTATATAAACCCCGACATAGGGTTTACACTATATGTGTTATCTTATTCAAGGATATTATTCTTTTGTAACCCTAGCAGCTCCCGTGATAATTTGTTCATCACTGAGAGAGAACAGTTCTTTGTAACAAAGTTTATTATTTTGAATAAAATCTGTGTTCTGTTACTTGAGTTCTTATATTCGATTTGATTGTAGTAAACACTGTATTCAACCCCCTTCTACAGTGTGTGTGACCTACCAGAGTTTGTTAGAAATTTGTATTAGTATTTGGATCAGTTGGTGATCCAAATTTAAATTTTTGGATCACAACAATTTGAGATGGCCTTATGGCACATATATATGTTAGAAAAATTGGATTTTTAGATCATAGTTTTATTATGTTTATTGATAATAATCCTTAAATCTAATGATTGGAAGTTGTTCTATGATATGTGAACTTATACTTTCATGTATGGTTTTAAGATTTTTTCTTAATGAAATCCATAGAGAAATAGAGTTGAAACTAGTAGCTTGTAAAAGCTTGAAATGGAGAATGTGTCATTTGTCCCACATTGAAAATAAAGACAGTGAGGATTTTATTTATTTGTGATTTAATTTTTTAATTAAAATTAATTTATCAGTCGGGCTGGGTTATTGTCTCTGTTGGGCTTGGACACTTTGTAAGTGGGCTGAGTCAGATTCAATGAATCTGGACATATAACTGATAAATAAAGATTCATAATTAAAAACATTAAAACTGATTTAATGTGTGGATTAAATACAAAAGCTGTTACATTTTATTTAAATTAAAAATCAGCAGTTTTGATTTATGTATTAAATGATCAGTTTTGATTTCTGATATTAATGTATATTAAAGTCTATTAATGTCATGGTTGTAAGTTACACTTAGCCTCTACTATAAATAGAGGCCTAAGTTGTCGATGAAACATACCACACAACATTCTCCTCTTTTCTCCCTCTCTGCATTTTCTCTCCCAGAAACACAAGTTCGAAGTGCTGTAGGTTGGTTTTCCGGCGACTGAGGTGCTGGTCGAGGTGGAGGTTTTGTTGCTGCTGTTAACATCAACTCCGAGCTGTTTTATCCTGGTGGAGATATTGCACGCATCCCAAACGCAGCAGGTAGGGGGTAATATTCTCTTCAAGAGCAGCCAGGACTTCGGGCAAGGCCTGGTGACTCAGCCGTGATCATATTTTCTTGGTTTTTTGTATCTGTGTACCATTATTTTCAGACACTGATGAAAGCTATGGTTTCGGGTACATCTTCCTTTCTCGCTTCGTTATTTCAGTTACTAATTTTGTTTACATGCATGCTTTGTTTTGTTGACTGTGGTGTTGGCCTGAACTTGCTAAATTCTTTATACACTTGCCTCTATGTTGCAATATTTGTTAGTGAAGTTTTCAACATTCTTGAAGAGAATATTAGTTATTTAGAATTTAGCATAATGGTTAACGAAAGTGAGGTTATCGTTAGTGGTGGTAGCGGTTCGGGTGCAACTGCTGGGGCCATTGATTGGACCACCTATAGTTTCCCACAAGCTGTTTAACTAACCGGTTTACCGGAGAAATTCAACGGTGGCATTGGCTTTTCTCGCTGACAGAAAAGGATGAAGTTGTGGCTGACTATAAAGGGTCTGTGGCCGGTTGTGGAATATGAGAAACCAGTAGTGGATCAAGAGAAGGCTGACACAGTTAAGGCTTTTGCGAAGTGGGCTGAGAAGGATGGAGTGGCTAGGGCGGCCATTCTGGCGGCACTAACAAACACTTTGTTTGATGTCTATTCTTCTGATGCCTACTCTGCAAAACTCTTATGGGAGAAGCTGGACCAGACACATAATACTGACTCACAAGGTCTAGAAAAGTATTTCATGGCAAGGTTCCTCGAGTTCAAGCTGGTGGACAATAAGTCCATGACTGAGCAGATGCATGAGTTCGAGATGATAGTGCATGCTTTGAAGGAGTCTGGAATAAATCTCCCGGAGAAGTTCAAGGTGATGAGTGTGATTGAAAAGCTCCCGAAGTCTTGGGAAGAGTTGTCTCTCTCCCTGAAAAGACAGAAAGGGGAAATCACCTGGACCAACCTTATGCTGGACATCTCGGTGCAAGAACAACACAAGTCCAAACAGGGACATGTGATGCCAACTGAACACGGTACCTCGAAGGTAAACATAGCAACTGTAGGACAGAAGAGGAAGGCTTTTGCTAAGAAAGCTAATAGTAATAAACCTAAGAGTGACAAGGACAAGGCCAAGAAACCCAAGGCAAACAAACCATGCTGGTCTTGTGGGCAGGTTGGGCACTGGAGTAAGGACTGCCCTACGAAGAAAGCGAAGAAAACCGAGGTAGCACAAGCAAATGTTGTGCTTGGAACCGCAAGTGGGCCTGTATTGAACATGGTCGTTGGTGAGGCTACGGCTTCTGAAACCGACGTTGACTGGTATGTATCCTACAACCCTGTGATATTTTCTACCTATCTGTCAAATGAATGGTTGATAGATACTGGAGCTAATGTGCATATTTGTGCTGATATTAGTTTATTTGTATCTTATCAACAGAGTCATAGCTTGACTGTGAAGATGGGGAATGCTAGTGCTGCTCAAGTACATGGAGTTGGAAACGTGGATCTGAAGTTCCCTTCAGGACGTATTCTATCTCTGACGAGAGTGCATTATGTTCCCGACATGCGTAGAAATATAATAAGCGGAAGCTGTTTAGTTTCTAGTGATTTTGAAATTTCGTTCAAATGTAATAAAGTAGTTCTTATTCACACTAGTACATTCTTTGGCAAGGAATACTTGTCAAATAATTTATTTATTATTAATGCGGATCCCGTTTTGGGAAATTTAAATAATAATGTTATTCCTTCTGTTAACTGTATTGAATCCTCGAATATATGGCATGCTAGACTAGGTCATTTAAACTTTGGTGCTCTTAAGAACATGATGAACTAAGAGTTGATACCAAAATATACCATTGAAAAGAATTCTAAATGTCAAGTATGTGTGTCTGCTAAACAAATAAGGAAACCTTTTTCATAACGTTGTTAGGGATTCAGACTTGTTAGATTTAGTACACACTGATATTTGTGAATTTGGTGGTGTGTTGACCAAGGACCAGTTTAGATACTTCATACTTTTATAGATGATAGTAGTAGATACTGAAAGGCATATGTTAAGCCTATTCGTTTATTCAAGGATTTAACTCAACTCAAATAAGAATGTAACAAGTAAATAGTGGATCAATCGTCAGAGAGATCTCACAAAGTAACATCTGTCAAAGGATAAAGAAACATTGTTCATCTGCAGACTTGAAGATTCACTGGAAGAAGTTCAAGAATTTGATCATGCCTCAGTGATATAAATCAAGATCGTGGATTTAATCAAGTGACAGAGATCTCGTCAAGGTATCAATTTATTACAAGGATTCAATCAGAATGTTAAAGTCAAGACATGAAGAAACGTCACAAAAGTTAGTCACTCATGAACCAGACAGTACATCGAGTGTCAGCATTGAAGTGGCGGAATTGATTCACAAGTCTCAGTGACTTTCAGAAGATTGTCAGAAGAATGGTTGCTGCTCAGCGTTAGTATTAATTCTCCATTAATTAATTAAATCATATAATTTAATTAAGAAAATAAATTATATCTGCAAGGATTAATTTATTGATTAATTGAATTAAATTGATTAATTAATTTAGAATTAATATCAAGGATTTTCAGAATATTAATTGATTAAAATCTGTGATAATTCTAAAAAGACAACTGATTGTACTAGTATGACAATCGGTATGACAATTGATAGTCATACCGAATGTCTTGCAAATTCAGTTGATTGTTTTAATAGAATTTTCAAATAGATTAAAATCAATTAAGTATTCAGAAAAACAATTTCAATTGTACTACAATGACAATCGGTATGACAATCAATAGTCATACCGAAAGTCTTGCTAGTTCATTTTAATTGTCTTCCTAGCTCTAATAGATTGTCTCACCGAAAGTCATTCAAGCTTAAATGGATTGTCACACCAGTTCTCAACAACTTCGGCTGTGATTATTTAAAAAGAAGCAGAAGACATCATCTATTAATTTCTTAGCAAAAAAAACAGAGCAGCTAATATACAGAACGAGAAAATTATAGCAGAACCAAAGAGAAAATATTTCATCCTTTCTTCTGTTTATTCAAGATCATAATTTCTAGATTGTAATGTTAAATCTAATCAACTAGAAATACTTATCTTGTTCTTGTATATCAATCTAGCGGATTAAAATCCCTAGAACTTAATCTCAAATCGCTTTTTAGCATTTGATCTTTTAATTACAAAAATAGAAAAAGTTCATGTCGAATTTATTCTAAATTTGTAATAATTGATTTGAGATTAATCCCTTGTAATCGATACCGTAGTTGTAACACCTTTCAAGTTTAATAAAAGTTTTATTTAACTTGAATTTTGTTTCACAATTTTATTCCGCATTTTATTCGACGAAACGGTATTGTTTGCATTCAACCCCCCCTTCTACAAACAAATTGGGACCTAACAATTGGTATCAGAGCCTTCTGATTAACGTACAAATCAAGATCCTAGACTTTTGTGTTTCTTTCACTTCTCGAATTTTTATTCACTCAAAAAATTCATAATGACTACACAAAAAGTTGGAACCGTTAAAATTCCACTTTTCGATAAAGAAAATTATGTGATGTGGAAGAAGAAGATGCTACTGTTTTTACAGGTTGCTAATCCCAAATATTTGCAAGTGTTGAAGAAGGGTCCAAAAATACCTATGGTTATTGAACCAGAGGTAATAGAAAATGATGTGGTGATCACCAAAGCGAGAACTTATGTGAAGGATCCTGAGGACTTCTCTCCTGCTGAAATAGAAGAAGCTTCCCTGGATGCTAGCCTTCAATTAATCTTAGTAGATTCCCTTAATCCCCTAATGAATAGACATGTGATGAATTGTAAAGATTCCAAACATATCTGGGAAACTATTGAGATTATTAATGAAGGCACAGAGGAAGTTAGGGAGAACAAACTAGAAATCCTAACCTCTGAGTATGAATACTTTAAATCCAATCCAGGAGAAGGAATCACTGAAGTGTTTGAGAGGTACAATGCATTGATCAATAACCTGAATATTAATGGTAAATACTATTCCATCAGGGAGGTCAACAAAAAGTTCCTTTTGACACTGCCAACTCATCTCGAACATAGAATCACTGCCATAAGAGAAGCAAGAGATCTGAGTGAGATTTCTTTGGAAAGGCTCTATGGTGTGTTAAAGACTTATGAGTTGGAGCAGATTCAGCAGAAGGAAGTTTACGGGAAAGGAAGGGTGGTCAGCACGTCTACTGCTCTGGTAGCTGATGAACAACAACCACTATATCAACAACAATCTCAACAGTCAGACAGAATGGTACAGTCTTCCAAGGTTGAAGACAATGTTATAGTAGCAGAATTTGATTCTCCTACTACCAATCAATCAGGAGATGATTATTATTCCTTGGAAGAACTGGAGCAATTGGAGGATGAGTCAATGGCCCTGATTGTCAAGAGATTCTCAAATGTCAGATTCAAAAGGAATCCCAAGTTCAAGTACAAGTCCAACTACAACAGATTCCAGAAAGGTGGATCTTCATCCTCTAACACCAGCAGTGGTGGGTATAAAACAGGGATGGTTGATCGAAGCACCATCCGATGCTTCAACTGTAATGAGTTGGGACACTTTGCCACAGAATGCAGAAAGCCAAAACAGGCAAGGAAGAACTCTTATGATTCTAATCAGAAGAGTAAATCTGAAAGGGCGTACCTGGCAAAGGGAAGAAGTTGGGATGATACTGACAGTGAAGATGAAGAAGTTGGGAATCTTGCTCTCATGGCTAGTGATGCAAGCACCTCATCGTCAAGAAAAGAGGTAAAACTTTCTGATGCTGAAATGGTTTATCATCTAAGAGGTAACTTAGATTGTGCTCGTCGTGATAATGAATTGTTAAATCAACAAATCAAAGACCTTGAGAAAGAGGTCAATGAATTAAGACTTGTGCACATTAATCAAGATAAACTTAAAGACCAAGTATCTTTTCTAGAGAATAGAGTTGACTGTTATAGACAACTCGAAACTATTCTCAAAGACAAGATCACCGGTCTTGAGGCTAAGGTTAAAGCTTACTTTAATTCTTGTTCGAAGTCCAAAGAGTTTTACAATAAGCAAGCTGTTAATCAAACACATGGAATAGGTTATGATTACAATGCTGCTATTGGAAAATTAGGCATAAACTCCCCTCCTCATGTATGTGCTAAAGGCAGGGAAGTACCACATGTGCTTAAGGGTGTTGATGAACCCCTCTATAAGGAATCAATTGCTGAACCATTTGATGAGACCTCTTTTATTATTCAAGAAGAAATTCGTGCTGAAGATAATGCTAATGGGAAAACTGTCTCCAAGTCAAGTGTGTCAAAAGTTCCAGTCAAGGTTGTGAAAGCAACTGAGACTAACTCAGACACACATGAGTTGGATAGCACAAATGCCATGTCTACCATGCATAAGTTGCCTATTGTTAATCCTTCTCATAAAGCATGTGGTGTTCCTGATTGTATGTCTTGTGCTTTTAATCTGTTGTTTGCTTATTTTAATGGTAAGCATGCTTCTAATGATAAGACTACTCCTCGTCAGCATGTGAATAATAGAAAGCATGATAGGTCTAAGACTGCTAGTCCTCCTAAAGTTAGAAAGGAGACATTTGTGCCTAAGCCTAAACATAAATCTGATAAGGCTGTTTTAAAGGTCAAATGTTCAGTCATTGAGAATGTTGAGAATAGTGAAATTAAGAATGTTGTTTTGCCTGATAAAGGCCAATTTTACAAGTATGCCGGACCCAGCCAAGCTTGGGTTCCGAAGAAGTTCTAATCCATTTGTATTGCAGGGCATTAAACAGGTACAACCGGTAGTGTGGATTCTTGACAGTGGATCGTCAAGACATATGACCGGAGATAGAGCCCTGCTATCAAATGTGGTTGAGAAAGCTGGCCCAGTGGTTACCTTTGGAGATAACAGCAAAGGTTTAACGGAGGGATATGGCTGTTTGCAAGCTGGAAATGTTATCATTGAAAATGTATATCTTGTGCAAGGACTTGAACACAATCTGCTTAGCATTAGTCAGTTCTGTGACAACGGCTACAATGTTTTATTCGATAAGCTGAAGTGTCAGATTCTGCACAAGAAAAGTGAAAAACCCTCTTTAATGGGAATACGGAAAGGAAATCTGTTCGTAGCTGACATGAACTCTGGAAGCAATCTTGAAGTCAATTGTTTCTATGCAAAAGCATCGTCAAATGAGAGTTGGCTATGGCACAAGAGACTTTCCCATCTCAATTTCAAGACAATGAATTCTCTTGTCAAAAGAGAACTGGTAAGAGGTCTGCCTCAGCTGGAATTCTCTCCAGAAGGACTATGTGAGGCTTGCCAGAAAGGAAAGTCAAAGAAAGCAAGTCACAAAGGCACTGACACATCTTCCATAACTGGTGTTCTGCAATTATTGCACATGGATTTATTTGGACCAGTTAATATCCTTTCTATGTCAAAGAAGTGTTACTGTCTTGTGATAGTTGATGACTATTCCAAGTATACGTGGGTTTTGTTTCTTCACTCTAAGGATGAAACACCACAAGTTGTGATTGATCATATCAAGATGATTGAGTTAGATTCTAACGTCCCTGTTAGAGCAATAAGGTCAGATAATGGAACAGAATTCAAGAATGCACTTCTAAATGGATTCTGTACAGACAAAGGGATTACCAGACAATTTTCAGCTCCTAGAACCCCTCAGCAAAATGGAGTGGTAGAAAGGAAGAATCGTACATTGATTGAAGCTTCAAGAACGATGTTAAATGAATCAGGTCTTCCAATGTACTTTTGGGCTGAAGCTGTCAATACTGCATGTTATACTCAGAATCGAACTCTAATCAACAAAGACTTCATGAAAACTCCTTATGAGATGTTGAATGAACAGAAACCTTCTATCAAATACTTTCATGTATTTGGTGCCAGATGCTTCGTGCTCAAGGATGGAGATGATCGTCGTGGTAAGTTCGAGGCAAAGGCATATGAGGGTATTTTTGTTGGATATGGAAGAAGATCATATAGAGTGTATATCATTGATCAACACAAAGTAACTGAAAGTGTCAATGTTACTTTTGATGACACTAAACTCCCTAGTATCCAAACTGAAGATCCTTCTGAGAAACTGAAGTTTGATGATATGTCAGATTCAGAGTCAGAACATGGTCAAGAACCTGAGGTTGTTGCTGTTGAAGAACCTGTTAATCCTGATATTACTCAAGGTAATAGTGATGGAAACTCTGGAAACAATGGAGATACCACTGCTACTGACGGAGAATCTTCAAGTCAACATGGCAACAACTCAGGGGGAGATGCTGAAGGATCATCTAGTAGGACACAACATCACAATGAATTTCAAGGCGAATCATCAAGATCAAATCTTCCAAGACAGACAGTCTGGAATAAAGCTCACCCTTTTGAGTTGATTATTGGTGATCCAGATGTTGGAGTCAGAACTAGACGTGCTACTCAAAATGAGTGTCTGTTCTCAGGATTTCTTTCTGAGATAGAACCTAAGAAAATTGAAGAAGCACTAACTGATCCAGATTGGGTGATTGCTATGCAAGATGAACTCAATCAGTTTGAAAGTCAACAAGTCTGGAAACTGGTACCTAGGCCTGTACACAAGAAAGCTGTTGGTACAAGGTGGGTATTCAGGAATAAACTAGATGAAGATGGTGTGGTTACAAGAAACAAGGCAAGACTGGTAGCTAAAGGGTATTCTCAAGCTGAAGGTATTGATTATGATGAAACCTATGCTCCAGTGGCTAGACTTGAGGCCATAAGGATATTTCTGGCATTCGCAGCATTTTCAAACTTTAAAGTTTATCAAATGGATGTCAAGAGCGCCTTTCTGAATGGAAAGTTGGATGAAGAGGTATATGTAGAGCAACCTCCTGGTTTTGAAGATCCAGATCATATGGATTTTGTCTTCTTTCTTTTCAAGGCTATCTATGGGCTAAAACAGTCACCAAGAAAATGGTATGACACTCTCTCTGAATTTCTTATTGAAAATAGCTTTATTAGAGGTGTCATAGACAAAACTCTCTTTTCTAAGAAACATAAGAATGATACTATATTAGTCCAAGTCTATGTGGATGATATAATATTTGGGTCTACTAATGATAATCTCTGTAAGAGATTTGCTAAGTTAATGCACAACAAGTTTGAAATGAGCATGATGGGAGAGCTGAAGTTCTTTCTTGGATTACAAGTAAATCAAAGGTTAGATGGAACATTTATTTGTCAATCCAAGTATCTCAAGGAACTCCTCAAAAAGTACAATCTAGAGGATTCTGCATCAGCAAGAACTCCATCAACTACAGCTGTCAAGCTTGGACCATGTGAAAACTCCATTAAGGTAGATGTCACAAGCTACAGAGGTATGATTGGCTCGTTACTCTATCTTACTGCAAGTAGACCAGATATTATGTATGCTACATGCCTATGTGCAAGATTCCAAGCGGATCCTAGAGATATTCATCTCGTTGCTGTTAAACGAATCTTAAGATATCTTAAGGGAACACCAAATCTAGGTATTTGGTACCCTAAAGAATCTGGTTTTAACCTTGTTGGATATACAGATTCAGATTACGCAGGAAGTGTTGTTGATAGGAAAAGCACCTCAGGAAGTTGTCAATTCCTAGGAAGCAGGCTAGTCTCATGGTACAGCAAGAAACAGCAAACAGTTTCCAACTCAACGGCCGAGGCTGAATATATTGCTGCTGGAAGCTGCTGTGCTCAGATCTTGTGGATTAGGAATCAACTACGAGACTATGGCTCTGTATTGAACAAGATTCCTATTTTATGTGACAATACAAGTGCAATAGCCATCACCAACAACCCTGTGCAGCACTCGAGGACAAAGCACATTGACATCAGGTATCATTTTATTAGAGAGCACGTCATGAATGGTACTGTTGAACTATTTTTTGTTCCAACAGAAGAACAAATAGCAGATATTTTCACTAAACCACTTGACGAATCCACATTTACCAGATTAGTTGGTAAATTGGGCATGTTAAATAGTTTTAGTGATTAACTTAATTAATATCTGGAATCTGTTCTTGAATGAATTTACAAATAAATTTTTTCATAAATGAAAAATTCATTTGCAAATTTATTTTATCATTTTATCATATTTCTTGCTTATTTCTATGTAATATATATTATCTTATCTATGGTTATTTACTCTACTTGTTAATTGAAAATATCTCAGAATATTTTATTTCCTCTAAAATATTTTTCTATGAATTTATTTGCTAAAATTCAACAGAAATCTATTTTTTATAAAAATAATTAATTCTGATATATTATCTTTGTTTCTGTAAAAATTATAAGTTTTACTATTTCAGTTTTACTATTTCAGTTTTACTATTTTTGAAATGAAGGTTCAGTACTTAATTAGATGTCTGTACATATTCATTTTATTTAATACTGCAAAGACTATCGGCAAGACAATTAAAATTGTCTTGCTGAAAATCATTTCAGTATTCTTGTAAATATAAATATGTTAATAGTTATTTTATATTAATACTAGAAAGACTATCGGCAAGACAATTGAAATTGTCTTGCTGAAAATCATTTTAGTATATAATGATTGCTTATTTTAAAATATCAGATTAATTTTATAACTGGCAAGACAATCGGTAGGACTATTGATTGTCATGCCAGTAATAAATTAATATCAGAATTATTTTGTACTGGTATGACAATCGGTATGACTATCAGATTGTCATACCAGTTATATTTTTAATACTCTTTTTATTTGTTTTATTTTCCTTCTTTTTGCCTGGTATGACAATCGGTATGACAATCCCGGATTGTCATACCAGCTGTTATATAAGGCTTGTACTGCTTTGTTTTCAACCATTTTAATCACAGCAGTTCATTTTCGAAAAATTCTAACAGTTTTTCACTCTCTTTTTCTCTCTTCTCTCTCCTCGAACACCATCAATCCAAATTTTCTTGCTCGAGTTTTAACTCAGCACACTTAATCATCACTTTGTGATATATACATACAAGTATATACATAAAGAAGTGCTGCTGAAATTTTCTTAAAAAAATAAATTATTATAAAAAAATTAAAATCAAATTAAAATCAAGTTGCCCCTTCAAATTCCATTTAATTTTAATTTCTTACTTGTGTCTTTTGGTGTATCAAAATTGTGCTTGTGAGTTAAGAATTTTAACGAGATACATTTCGGTCTAAATTTTTCGATTATAATTAATTAATTCGAATTATTAAATTAATTTAATTAATTCGAATTTTCTTAATATTATTCTTAAAATTCTGAAAAGCTTGTGTCTTATTATTTTTCTTTTAAAAAATAAATGGCTCTCAATTTCCAAATTGTCGCGCATAATCAAGTTGGTTATTTTAATCCGGAAAAATGTGATGTTGAAAAATTTAAGCCGTGGATTAGATTTTTAAATGATCATTCGATTGTTAGCTCTGCTATTAAATCAAATGTGATTTTAAACGTCGATCTTCTTAGACTGATTTGCACAACTTCTACTGTGGCCGATGATTCAAAATCTTTTTCATCACCATCGCAAACACACAGTATGTAGTTGATGAAACAGTCGTCAATCGTGCTTTAAATTTTCCACTAGACAATTTCTGTAATTTACCCTCTGAAAATGATATCACAAATTTTTTCAATGCCATTCACTATCAGGGGGTGATCAATTTAACCAAACTTTCTAAATCGAATTTGGTGTCTGAATGGGATATATTCTTCGATACACTTTCCAAAGTGTTTGCCAACTGCACAAAATCTAATTTTCATAACATTACTTCCACCCTGCAGTATATTGGTCTTGCGGTTGTTTTCAATCAAAGGATCAATTTTGGCAAACTACTTTTTCCCATTCTCCTGAGACGTCTAACTTCTGCTTTACGTGATCATTCTACAAATCGTAGGGTATCATGTTACTATGCTCGTTTTCTTATGCTCATAGCAGATCATCTACTCACCCCTGAACACAAATCACTTTTTGCTAACTCTGCTGTAACTGAACCCCCACCAGTTAGCAAAAAGATTTACACTCGCCAAGACACAACCTTCAAATTTATGCAAGTACCAGTACTTGTATCTGCTTTCATGGCCAATTATATTCCATTACCTATTTTTAATCTACCCGGCCATGAACAGCAACCTCAACCTCCAGTGGTACAAGCCACCAGGACTCTTCCATTACAGGTAGTAATTCCTCTCTCTCACTCTCTTCCTACTTCTGTTAACAGACCCTCAGTGGTTGATAGGGCTGACCATGAAGTTGTAGAACCACAGCTTCAATCCCAGGTCATAGAGCCAACACAGAGTCTCATTCTATCTCACCCTCTCCCCCACTGTCAAAAATGTTACCCAGAGATTATTAGGAAGTAGTAAATTGTTAAATAGGAGTGAACCCTCAGCTCTGCCTCCTCCTAAGAAAAGAAAAAACCCTATTCTGAGGCATCTGAAAGGCCCATCCTTGTCCTACCAACAGGACCATGGACTTTGAAATGGCCAATGACAGTTTCTAGAGGCATTCTCTCAACAGGATGCATCTATTGAAATTCGCCATCGGGCCATGGCATCCTGTACTGAGTCAAGCACAATTCCATTACTCACAATGGAACCATACACTTCCCCAGATAATACTCAGGACACCCAGCGAGGAGTGCACGTCGAGTCGGTTACAGTGCCTGCCATAGTTACGGCAGAAGAGCATTCACATGCTTCAGAGGGAAAATCTGACTCTCCGCCATCTTTAATAGAGTCATTTTCTCCCCTCCCAGATCCAACAACTCTGGCTCCCTTATGGGATTCTCCACTCGCAGATTTATCTGGAGAAAGTGGAGGGCAACTCGGTCAATCTATCCCTGAAGCAATTCAGACATCTATTCCAAAAGATTGATAGCATTGACTGAGGATCGGGACTCGCGAATTCCCATTGCACCACCACTGACCTCTCTTGAAGAGGCTAGGGTGATTTTTAATGCAGGTACCCAAGGACAGCAATTGGAAGACTCCTCACGAGCAATCATATTGAGAGAAACACATGCACGTGAGATGAGTGAACCAAATATGAGTGAACTTCAGGTGAGAGCACACACAAACACTGATACTGTCAACCCTGTTAGCTCAGATTGCTGCCCCTGAAAGAAGAACTTGCTAAAAGTCAAGCTGAAGCTCAAGCATTCAAAGAACAAGTGGTTGAACGGTCTTCTTCTTCCACCTCTGTCGACAATCAGCTTGCAATCATAAGGAATGACATCTCAGATTTAAAGACTACTGTAATACCAAAGCTCAATTCTATTCAGGACACTCCAAACTTATCAGCTGATGCATATCCAACTTCTGCTCCCTACATACAAGGATGACTTCTCTTGAAGACCTCGTTGAGATGAATCATTCACTAGACAACTCAAGATTTCTAAAGATAGAGACGGGCATGGAACATCTGAATGAAGGCATGAAGCACTTATATTACATGATCAAGAATTCTCATTGCCCTAATAAGAACAAAGAGCTTATTTTGAAGGACCGTCTGGTGGAGGATCAGGCTCTGGAAGTGGTGGAGGTTTCAAAGGAAAGTCTGTAGAGGATCCCTCAACTAGGGGGAGAAGAAAGGAGGGAGTAGTTCCAAAGGGAAAGAAAAGATACTTCTGCTGGAGATAAAGGAAAGGCTGATGATGCCTACTACAGTGGAGAACAGGATGACTTCGATATTTTTGACATCCCCACTGAACCAGTTCAGGAAGATAAAGATGGGTTATTTGAAGCTGAAGAAGAAAGTGATTTTGAAGATTGGGAAGAAGAAGATACAGTGGATCCTAGGTTTGAGAAAGAATTTCAGAAAGAACAGTCAGAAATGCAAAGAAAAGAAGCTGAACTCAAGAAGGTCTCACAGATCATTGATAGGAGAAAAGACATACAAAGGACAGAAACTCTTCAGAAGCAACGTCTTCATGACATTAAAGCTCAAGAAAGGAGAAGAGATGTCAGACTGAAGATGGGTGTAAAGTGGGATGAAGCTAGGAGAGTACTCGATATGCCTCAGCTATGCACTAACAATGATAGGCAGGTTCTTACATCTTCTTGACAAGCTGGAAATATCAAATCCTAACAATGACATGTACATGAATGCTATCAAGACTGAAGTCTCAAGGATCACAGCTGCTTTTGATAGATCCCTAAATGAGATGAGCATTTTTGTATATTGTCAGAGTGAAGGAATCATTCAAGGTGTCACTTCATCTATTCGAGAATCGTTCGTTGTCAGAGATTTGGGTTCTTTTAAACAAAGTGAAAGAAGCTCTGAGTTGAATGAAGTTCTTCGGGAAAGGCTTAAAGAGTTTGCCAGCAGGGCTAGGTCCTCAAGTGGTCAACAATCCTCATCAAGTGAGATTCTTTAAGTCTGATTGTCTTCAAATCTGTCAGCTGGATGTACAATCTCTTAAAGACTACTCAGCTAAGCATCTGGTCTGGATGGAACATCATTTGAGAACTGCTGGATATTCATCCATGTTGAAGACTCAAGCTGCTGACTTGATTCAAGCTTATTGTGAGAAGAATGTTAAAAGGTACAATCAACTCAAGAATAAGTTGAAGACAGTTGGAGTTCAGCCAGTCAGACCTGCAAGCTTCACTTCAGAAAAGGATCGTGTTTTTTGACAAGGAATTGCTTCAAGATTTAGAAGAAGGTGAAGTCAGAAGAGAAGACAACTAAAGTCAATTAGCTCAAACTCAATGTAATATGATTAGAGCGTTATGAATCAAGATAGTCTAATGTAGTTATATGTTCAGGCTAGAGGAACATCTATCTTGTATCACTTGTAAATTTCATTTGGAATCTGGAAAATGTTAAATATAATCCAGAACTTTTCTGCTATTTACGTTGCATTACTGTTTATATCTTTTTCTTATTTGTTAGTTGAGTTATCCTCTAGGTATTTGTTGTTATTGTCTAACAAGCAAATAGGGGGAGATTGAAAGGCATGTGTTAAGCCTATTCGTTTATTCAAGGATTTAACTCAACTCAAATAAGAATGTAACAAGTAAATAGTGGATCAATCGTCAGAGAGATCTCACAAAGTAACATCTGTCAAAGGATAAAGAAACATTGTTCATCTGCAGACTTGAAGATTCACTGGAAGAAGTTCAAGAATTTGATCATGCCTCAGTGATATAAATCAAGATCGTGGATTTAATCAAGTGACAGAGATCTCGTCAAGGTATCAATTTATTACAAGGATTCAATCAGAATGTTAAAGTCAAGACATGAAGAAACGTCACAAAAGTTAGTCACTCATGAACCAGACAGTACATCGAGTGTCAGCATTGAAGTGGCGGAATTGATTCACAAGTCTCAGTGACTTTCAGAAGATTGTCAGAAGAATGGTTGCTGCTCAGCGTTAGTATTAATTCTCCATTAATTAATTAATCATATAATTTAATTAAGAAAATAAATTATATCTGCAAGGATTAATTTATTGATTAATTGAATTCAATTGATTAATTAATTTAGAATTAATATCAAGGATTTTCAGAATATTAATTGATTAAAATCTGTGATAATTCTAAAAAGACACTGATTGTACTAGTATGACAATCGGTATGACAATTGATAGTCATACCGAATGTCTTGCAAATTCAGTTGATTGTTTTAATAGCAATTTTCAAATAGATAAAATCAATTAGTATTCAGAAAAACAATTTCATTGTACTAATATGACAATCGGTATGACAATCAATAGTCATACCGAAAGTCTTGCTAGTTCATTTTAATTGTCTTCCTAGCTCTAATAGATTGTCTCACCGAAAGTCATTCAAGCTAAATGGATTGTCACACCAGTTCTCAACAACTTCGGCTGTGATTATTTAAAAAGAAGCAGAAGACATCATCTATAACTAGCAAAAAAACAGAGCAGCAAATACAGAACGAGAAAAATTATAGCAGAACCAAAGAGAAAATATTTCATCCTTTCTTCTGTTTATTCAAGATCATAATTTCTAGATTGTAATGTTAAATCTAATCAACTAGAAATACTTATCTTGTTCTTGTATATCAATCTAGCGGATTAAAATCCCTAGAACTTAATCTCAAATCGCTTTTTAGCATTTGATCTTTTAATTACAAAAATAGAAAAAGTTCATGTCGAATTTATTCTAAATTTGTAATAATTGATTTGAGATTAATCCCTTGTAATCGATACCGTAGTTGTAACACCTTTCAAGTTTAATAAAAGTTTTATTTAACTTGAATTTTGTTTCACAATTTTATTCCGCATTTTATTCGACGAAACGGTATTGTTTGCATTCAACCCCCCCTTCTACAAACAAATTGGGACCTAACAGATACTGTTATGTTTATTTACTTAGACATAAGGATGAAGCACTTAGTAAATTCATTATATATAAAACTGAAGTAGAAAAACAAACTAGTAAGTTACTTAAAAGGTTGAGATCTGATAGAGGTGGTGAGTATACGAGTAATGCTTTTAATGAATTTTGTGCTAACATTGGTATAATTCATGAAGTTACTCCACCATACACACCTGAGTCTAATGGGGTTGCTGAGCGAAAGAACAGAACATTTAAATATATGCTTAATAGTATGCTTATTAACTCTGGGTTGCCTAAATACATGTGGGGAGAGGCTCTAAATACGGCTTGCCATATTTTGAATAAAGTCCCTCTGAAACACATGGATAAAACACCCTTAGAGTTATGGAAAGGCAGGATGACTAGTCTTAAGTATCTTCGTGTGTGGGGGTGCCTTGCTAAGGTGCTTGTTCCTGAACACAAGAGAAAGAAACTAGGTCCAAAGACTGTTGACTATATCTTTCTGGGCTATCTTGAAACCACCACAGCTATGAGATTTTTAGTGTTAAAATCTGACATAGATGGTATAGTGGCAAACATGATAGTTGAATTCCGAGATGCGACATTCTTTGAGGATGTCTACCCTATGAAGACTGGAATACCTGAAATGACTTCTGAGAAAGATCCTACTCACACATCAAGTTCTATTCCTGATCATGTAAAAAGATGACAAATGTTGGGGCGGAACCTAGTAGTAGCTCTATTCCTAAGGAACTAGAGGAACCAAGGAGAAGTAAGCGTGCAAAGGTAGTCAAGGATTTTGGAGGTGATTTCATCACTTACAATATCGAGGACGAACCTTTAACTTTCCGACAAACTATGGATTCTTCTGAGTTAAGGCACTGGAAGGGCGCTGTGAAGAGTGAAATTGACTCTATTGTTTCTAATGGAACATGGGAGTTGGTTGATCTCCCTCCTGGGTGTTCTACTATTGGGTGCAAATGGATCTTTAAAAGGAAGTTGAACCCTGACGGCTCAATAGACAAGTACAAAGCTAGACTGGTAGCTAAGGGTTTTAAGCAAAAGGAAGGAATTGATTACTTTGAAACATACTCTCCGGTTACAAGAATGGTTACAATCTGAATGCTTATAGTGGTCTTATCGTCCATCAGATGGATGTAAAGACGGTTTTCTTCATGGTGAACTTGAAGAAGAGATTTATATGGATCAGCCTGAAGGATTTGTTGCATCAGGCAATGAAAGGAAAGTATGTTTGATCAAATCCATCTATGGCTTGAAACAAGCTCCCAGAGATTGGCATAAAAAGTTTGATGAAACTATATTGCCTTTCAGTTATAAGATTAATGAAAGTGATAAGTGTGTCTACACTAAAGTTAAAGGTAATGAGTGTGTTATTTTGTGCCTATATGTGGATGACATTTTACTGTTTGGAACCAATATTGAGATTATTAACAAGACTAAAGAGTTCTTGAAAAGGTATTTTGAAATGAAGGATATGGGTGAGGCAAGTGTGATTCTTGGAATCAAACTGATTCATTCCACTGAAGGAATAACCTTGACTCAATCTCATTATATAGAGAAATCTATACTTGAGAAATATGGTTATTCACAGTGTAGAATCGCTAGTACACCCTATGATTCGAAAGTTGCCCTTGTCAAGAATACTTCAGGAGTGCCTGTGTCCCAGTTAAGGTATTCTCAGATTATTGGGAGCTTGCAGTATCTTGCTAACTGTACTAGACCAGATATTTCATATTCTGTGTCTAAATTGGCTAGATATATAAGCTGTCCAAACAGAACTCATTGGGATGCTCTTGATAGAGTACTTAGATATCTAAAAGGCACAATGTACCTTAGTTTACACTACAGGAGATTTCCTGGTGTGCTTGAAGGGTACAGTGATGCAAGTTGGATAGCTAAGAAGTCTGGTTCCAATGGAGTGACTGGATACGTGTTCACCTTGGCTGGTGGAGCAATATCCTGGAAGTCAAGCAGACAGACTATAGTTATTCGGTCTACTTTTGAGGCTGAGTTGTGTGCAGTTGATGCCACAGGGATGGAGGCTGAATGGTTACACGGACTTATGTCTGCAATACCTGTAGTAAGCAGGCCGCTTCCTGCTATTGCTATTCACTGTGATAGTCGAACAACTATCGACAAGATTAGCAGTAAAAAGCATAATGCTAAAACTAAGAGACACATCCAAGTTAGACTCAAGTCTATAAGGGGTTTAGTGACTGATAGGATCATAGCTATAGAGTTCATAGGAACTCAGAATAATATAGTTGATCCTCTTACTAAAGGACTGAACCTGCAGTGGTCCTTAAGTCAAGGTTGGGGATGGGACTGTCAACCCATCATAATTCATCAACAGTGGGAACCCAATACACATGAGAGGAGATCAGTCGAAGTGTATTCAATGGGTATTAACAAGCTGTAAGGATGAATTGGTAGTACCTTTGCTACATAGTTGATACTTTAGTATCTGAGTCTATCCCCTGTAAACCTAGAAGGTACTGACACTGCTAGAAAAGCAAGAGTGTTAAAACTCTGAATGGGGTCAAGTCATTTGACGAGATAGAGGCAGTATATCTCTGGAGATGCCCAGCTAAGCGAATGTAATTGTGTGGTCGCAATTAGAGGAAAGGGTTATTCCTTGAAACGTTCGACGAACAGGATCGAGACAAGACCATTAATGTCTCAAAGCCGTAGATTGGCACCATAGTCGTTGACTTGTCGTCGTCTATGGAACATGGTTATACTAAACGGATTAAGATTCAAGGTGAAACATTCCATCTGAATCCGGTAGCCATTGAGGTAGAGGACTTAGGAGGGTTCAAACCCGGAAGGGTACCTACTCTGAAAAACAAGTCATGATGAAAAACCTGATTGCATTTCTGTATGGATTTGTGGGGGATTGTTAGAAAAATTGGATTTTTAGATCATAGTTTTATTATGTTCTTGATAATAATCCTTAAATCTAATGATTGAAAGTTGTTCCATGATATGTGAACTTATACTTTCATGTATGGTTTTAAGATTTTTTCTTAATGAAATCCATAGAGAAATAGAGTTGAAACTAGTAGTTTGTAAAAGTTTGAAATGGAGAATGTGTCATTTGTCCCACATTGAAAATAAATAAAGTAAGGATTTTATTTATTTGTGATTTAATTTTTTAATTAGAATTAATTTATCAGTCGGGCTGGGTTATTGTCTCTGTTGGGCTTGGACACTTTGTAAGTGGGCTGAGTCAGATTCAATGAATCTGGACATATAACTGATAAATAAAGATTCATAATTAAAAACATTAAAACTGATTTAATGTGTGGATTAAATACAAAAGCTGTTACATTTTATTTAAATTAAAAATCAGCAGTTTTGATTTATGTATTAAATGATCAGTTTTGATTTCTGATATTAATGTATATTAAAGTCTATTAATGTCATGGTTGTAAGTTACACTTAGCCTCTACTATAAATAGAGGCCTAAGTTGTCGATGAAACATACCACACAACATTCTCCTCTTTTCTCCCTCTCTGCATTTTCTCTCCCAGAAACAAAAGTTCGAAGTACTGTAGGTTGGTTTTCCGGCGACTGAGGTGCTGGTCGATGTGGAGGTTTTGTTGCTGCTGTTAACATCAACTCCGATCTGTTTTATCCTGGTGGAGATATTGCACGCATCCCAAACGCAGCAGGTAGGGGGCAATATTCTCTTCAAGAGCAGCCAGGACTTCGAGCAAGGTCTGGTGACTCAGCTGTGATCATATTTTCTTGGTTTTTTGTATCTGTGTACCATTATTTTCAGACACTGATGAAAGCTATGGTTTCGGGTACATCTTCCTTTCTCGCTTCGTTATTTCAGTTACTAATTTTGTTTACATGCATGTTTTGTTTTGTTGACTGTGGTCTTGGCCTGAACTTGCTAAATTCTTTATACACTTGTCTCTATGTTGCAATATTTGTTAGTGAAGTTTTCAACAATATATTATCTCATTACTTATTTTCTTTTGACGGATAATGTAATCTAAAAAATAATAATATTTTGTTAGTTGAGTCAATGTTTTACAAGGGAAATTAGCTGTTATCATACACGCAGTATTGGTTTATTATGAAGTTTTTTATATGTTGAATTAGTTTTTATTTATCTTAACCAAGACCATAGCAGAGGTCATTCTTTTAGTTATACGTATACTCGTCAAGTCTATCCACAAGATATTACTCCCTCCCTCCGGGTTGGACAATGAGTTTAAGAAAAATGATAACGTAGTGGAGGAAAATTAAAAAAGTGAGTAAAATATTTGAACCGATTAATATTATATATATAAAGTGAGTATAGTGGAGATAAGTAGACGATGTAGTTATTTTAAAAATTATAAAAAATTTACTATTTCTGGAAAATTTTGAAAGGTAAACAATTGGAAGAGACATCTCAAAAAAGAAAGTGTAAACAAATGGGAGAGATAGAGTGAGTATATTTTATTTCTTAAAGTCTTTTGAAAATTTTCATATTATGAAAGGATTAATAGATTAAAATATTATTGAATTAATCATCAAATTGCAAGTAGGCCATTGAAATCAAAAAACTTCCTAACGAATAACTGAACTATATTTAACTTGCAATTTAGTCACTAAACATTAAAAAATTGAACAAACGTTAAATCATCTTTGACTTTAACGAAACCCGTTAATTTTTTTATTTTTTTTATTTTTTCAAATAATTCAGTTAGTTGTTTTCATTTTTTAAATAAATCAGTTAATTTTTTAATTTTTTTTCCTAATGTTAGTTTGTTTTCTAAATATGTTGATTAGTTTTTTTAAAATACATCAATTGATTTTTTTGCTAAATAAATATGTTGATTTTTTGCTTAAATTAGTTAGTTTTTTTTTGTTATATAAATCAATTAGTTTGCTTTTTTACGTACTTATTTAAAAAAAATACTTTTAAATTTATAAGGTTTTTGAATTTTTCATTATAACAAAATTAAATTATAGAATTTAAGAAATTTGAATAAATTTTTTGTTCATTCTGTTAGTGTATGTTAACGACAGTTACCTAAATACAGGCTTTTATTAATTTAATGAGTTGATTGCAAACTTTTCGAGTTCAGTTATCTAAATGCAAGTTTTTTCAATTTGATAAGTTGACTGCAAACGTTTTGAGTTCAGTTTCGCAACTGCAAGTTAGGCAGTAGTTTAATTATGTTTTAACCTATTAACCCTACTAGCATAATAACCCGTGCTAGACATCGGTCGTTTTCAAGAAATATCGGAATGCGGTTTATATTTTTGAAAAGTCAATTTTTTGCGATCAAAAAGTAAAGTATAAATCCTTAATAATTTAATTAAAGTGTACAAAAAATGACACCGGAAGTAGTTTAGGCTCACTGATTATTTAGACGCTTAAGTGATTGTTTATTGTATTACATTTATTCTTCTTATTTTTCGGGATTTTACGATTTTCTTGATAACAAATATTTTTATTATACGTGATCTCTGAGTTATATGATTTTGTGTATTATAATGTACGTAGTTCTAATATACACGAATTTGAGGTGATCAAAACTTATTGTGTATAGTAGAAATGTCACAGTTAGATCAAAATATCTAATGTTGAAGTGTTAAAAATATCTCATGTTGAAGTGTTAGTATAGTCATTTTAAATTATTTACGATAATGTTTATTTAGCAAACACAGGCTATTTATGCATGAAATATGTACTTAAAAATATATCATTGTGTGTGGTAGCGTTGGTATAAGATCACATATTGTTTTTTAGTATAGAAACTAATATACCAATATTTTAATCATTTTTCATTTTGTTGTGAATGATTTCAAATTTTTTTATACACATTTAGTGATCATATATATTGTCTTTTCGTGTCAAACTTTTCCCAATTCAATAAAATTTTGATAAATATTAAACTTAAAGTTTTAATATTTTAATGTTATTAAGAAAGAAATGGTACCATAAATTATCTGATCAATATAATTATTTTTGCATCTTTAACATATAATAGATCGAATCAAATAATATTTTTAGCATGTGTATAAATTGTATTCATACATTAAAATGTAATATGAAAATAATTTTATAATAGCATTAAATTGTTTCACTCCAAATAAACTGTTACAAGCACTACCCTTTTTTCATTAACAGACTTTTAATATATGTAATTTTAATTAGATGATACAATATACCCTTTACATAAATTTTTTGTAAAGAGGGTATTGTTTAAAATCGTTTAAAAGAATACATTTTTCAAAGAACATTAACTGCTGATTTTTTTATATAAAATTGTACAGAAAGATAACATTTATCTTCAAATTTTGTAAGAAAAGTAAATTAAAGTTTAAAATTCGCTATTTAAGAATTCACCTTTTTAAAAAAATCATATACAAATTGTTCAAATTTTTATATTAATATATATATATATATATATTTTTTAACAAAGTAAAATATGGAAGAAAAAGTGGGTTGAGTACAAAGTCCGTAATTTTACCGATCGTAAAATAATCTTGACCAAAATATTGAGTAATTTTTAAAAATCGGCTTAAGTCAATGATAAATATAGCAATTTTAATATACATTATTTATTGGTTTAACCTTATAAAAGTCTTAAACACATTAATATTCGTGGATATCGGAAGATAGATTGATGGATAGATAAATTTAATTTTCTTTTAAATCAACTATACAAATAATTCAAATATGTTTGAAGTGAAAAATATAGTATCTTACTATCAACGACACTCACATATTACGTATATTGTTAATAATATATGTAATAACATGGTACAGTGATATGAACATTTGTTTGTGAATGTGTAGGCTCGAGTTGGAATACATTCAACAACATATATTTTAACTAAATTTTAGATCTAGGGGAAAATTAGTCATTTTAACTCATGAATAAAGTGTCTCACTAATTGTATATAATTGTATATGTATGTTGATGTATTATTTAGATAATAATAAAGGATTAATGGAACCAAAATATATCATATACCTACTTTTATTCATTAATCATGTGTAGGAATGTAAATGAGTCAAACCGAGCCGAACTTTTAAGTGTTCATGTACCAGCTCGTTAAAAACATATTGAACTCGAACTCGAGCTGAACTTTTATCGAGTCAAAATTTTTGTTTGTGTATCGACTCATTAAGAAAAATGTTATTATCGAATATGTTCACGAACAATTGACGAACTATGATTAAACGAATAACTCGTGAATATTGTTTACGAACTTTTCATCATAATTAACTCAATTTATGAACTTGTTCTCACGATTCTTGATTTTTTATAAGTTTAACTTATTTTTTTCAAATAAATTAATAGATAAACAATATCAAATAAATTTTCTAAAAACTCCACAAACTAAATAAATAAATTTGAGTATTTAACATTTAGATTTTGGTTAAATTACATTATCTCTATTTAAATATTGTATACACACACTACTTCAATACCTGAACACACAGGTTAAATTAAATAGTTATATATTTACCATTCAGCGTGTATTACATTTTAAATCCTACAAATTAAATTTTTTTAAAAAAATAAATGGATTAAATAAATAAGTATACTTATTTTTAGATAAACATTTATATAATTATTTGCTAAATATGTGTCCTAAACTTGTGGTTATTACATATTTACGAGGATATATGACTAATAATTCACGAGTTATATCAACAAGCATGTTTACGAACATTACTCACGAACCAATTCATGAGCTACATTAACAAACTTGTTCACAAACATTGTAATCGAACTTGTTCGGGAACTTTCGAACCGAATTATATTGTGCTCATGTTCAATTCCTTTACAAATCAAATATTAAAATTGTGTTTATATTCGACTCGTTTATAAATTAAACCGAATTCTAGCCGAAACATTTTTTAACAGAAAACCGAACTGTTCGTAAACATATCGACACATTTACTACCCTAATCATATGGTATGTGTTAATTGTTGTCCCTGTACAGCTCGTAACTTCACCGTATTGTGCTTTTTGTTTTTATCTAAACTTACCTCAGCGATATAAAGGTCAGTAAATATCATAATTTAGGGAATACCTTCTTTCTATATCACAGATTCACAGTGAATATCCTTTTTCAAGACAGACCAATCTCTACAAAATCTTCGTTGTTAATCATCTGCTATAATTTTTTGTGAATAGATAAACATTCTAAAAAGTTTTCAACATTAAAATATATGCACAAAAAGGTACATATTACCACATTCGTATATGTCATGGACTCGAATCCTTTTTAAATAAGAAAAAAGAGATCGAGAATTCGCATACTGTAAACCTTAGTTATATTCTTACAATAAACTGTAGAGAAATATGAAGCACTAGAAAATTTCAGCTGTGACAATATGATAATAGGTCAGATGTAACAAAGATTGATTGAAAACTGGCAATGTCAAACAAGAAATAATATATAGGTAAGTGTAGTCATCAAAACTTGGGTTTGTGCAAGCAACATAAGAAAAGCTAGAAAGCCAAGTCCAAAGTGTGCTTAAGAGATAATTACGTGTTAGTAACAATTACCCTTTTGCAGGAGCTATTACTTTCAACTGGATCGGTCCTAAGTAGCAAGTTCTAAAACTACTTTAAGGTTTGGACTTTGATCATGACACTTTTTTCACTATATATGCCTTAATTATAACTTAAACACGGATCATTAACAAAACTTTTAGCCTAAATTCAGAATGTTAGGTTACCAACCTTATCCTGTATAATTGTTTCCACGGCAACATTTTATATGTAGATCTATAAACTACTAAATTAACTTGTTACTATCCTGATTATATATTTAATGCAAGATTTGTGTAAAGTTAAAAATTGTATTCTAATACATAATGTACACAAAAAATGCAGTTGGGACTTTAGAAATTCTCCGAGAACTAATCATACAATTAATTCGACAACACTGCTGAAGGTTCCTCTTTGTCAACGACTTGGAGCCCATAACACGACATGTATGTGGTAACCGCAGCCGACGACCTACAGCATCCAAAAGAACGCCTGATAAGAATTTTGAACTGTACGAGAGGTACTTGCTAAAAAAAATTTCTAAAAATGAAGAGGCTGAATGCGAGGATAATGTAGAACTTAAATTAAACATAATCAGATACTGGGACTTTCCACAAAACATTCATAAATACAAGAATCTTGGAGATTGAGAGAATAACGACTTGCCAGCTGCAATCAAAAGGGACTGCATCCAGTACGGAGTTCTGGTAAAATATTATCGACGAGATACTGAGAAAGGCTTCTGCTTAGTTGGTACATAGGCAAATTTGCTCAAATCTGCAGCTTCGTTCGACCTACTGGGAAATGTCTTTTGCTTAGTAGGTACATAGGCAAATTTGCTGAAATCTGCAGCTTCATTCGACCTACTGGGAAATGTCTTCCGCTTAGTAGGTACATAGGCAAATTTGCTAAAATCTGCAGCTTCATTTGACCTGCTGGAAAAACGTAATGTGAAAGACATTATATTGTTGGAGAGCATCTGTAACTTAAAAGCCAGGCGTCAAGGAAATTGATATTTACCTGTTTGTACAGGTGTTCCGGACATCTTTTAGAGGAGCCCGGAGACCACTTGGACGAGAACCAGATGTGTATTTAAATGATGATATAATTGAGGCAAAATTTTCTATTGATTTTTCCGCTATGTCGGAATACCGATCTATATGGGAAATATCGCATCCAAACTTATCTTGTTCATTCTTAGTCTCCACTGCATCCTCTGGATCTAAGGTGCATGTACCTAAATTTTAGCAGTTTTTATTAAAACTTGTACACTGGTATCATCACTTCTAGCATGCAAATGACTTGACAATAATAAAAATATTGTATTTGGTTACGAATTCTAGCTAGAAAAATGCAATAATTAACAAAACAATTACATAAATATACACATAAACAGCCTATAGGGCTTTTGGGAGTTTTACACGAAGTTTAGGTATATAAAGTGACCTAGGGTCTAGGGATGTGTTACAAGGCCATTCTTTAGGAATTAAAACCTGTGCCAAAGACCTTCCAGTTAACTAGAGCGGTTTGAGTTATGTAAGCAGTCATATCAAACTAAAGTTCGACACAATGCTTTTTAACTTTAAAATACATTTCAACACCTAATAGTGGAGGCTGATACGTACCTCGGATGGGAGGAGATTCAGTTGCCCGCAAGCATTTACGAGCTATCAAGTGTTCACGAGCCGGTATTTCCTGTTGTACGTAATGACATTAATTTAAGTAGCAGTAAGACTTTGAAATTCTTATAGTTTTTACGCAAACACAAGCAATATGCTCATTAGAAATAAGAACTTACTGTCTGAACATCGTCATCAAATTTTCGTTTAATATTTGGGCCTCTGCAGTACTTATTGCCTGTTTCATGAATAGTATTCTCATATGTACTAAAGGCAACGCCTTTTTCCTGGTCATTTTCTTTTTCTACACTATGCATAAAGTAGGGGCTCCTTACTACCACCTTTCTGCTTTGTGCTACTGCTACTGTTTTGCACAGAGCTTCATCTTCAGCAGACTTACACACATGCATTGGTGCTGTAAAATTTGTGTTTCCATGATCATCTGTTATTACTGATTTTATAGGTAACTGAAGGATAGGATCCCTGTCCTCAATTATTGTTTCACCCTCACTTTTGTCTAAGGTAGACTTGAATTGACATTCTTGTATGGTACTCACAGACCTGGCACTGGGATTACTGTACTTGACAAACATCTTTCCATCCTTGTTTTCTGGACCATTTTCCTTCACACTCTTCTTCTGGAAGTAAGGGCTTCTAACAATCACATTCTTTTGCTCTACTCTCATTTTTCCCAAAACTGTGTCTGATTTGATGTGTCCTTTCTCAAATATTGTTTCACCCTCGGTTCCATCCAAGGCAGACCTATATTCACATTCTTGAATGGTACTCAGAGACCTAGAAGTGGGATCACTGTCTTTGTATGAGGGCTGTCCATCCTTGTTTCCTAAACCATTTCCCTTCATGCTCTTCTTCTGGAAGTAAGAGCTTCTAACAATCACATTCTTTTTCTCAATTCTCGTTTTTCCCATAACTGCATTTGAATCCTTGTGTTGATGCCCCTCCTTATTAATCACTGTACAGGGATATTTAGAGGAGTCCCTGGGTTGTTGAAGAAAAGAGCTCTGCAGACTTCTCAAGTCTTTCTCTTTTTCATTTGTTCCTTTTGAAAAAACAGTAGAATAGATAAGTGATGTGTTGTACAGAATCATTGAACCATTTATTGGAAATGATCTTTACCATGAGCGAATTCCGAAAATACAGACGACTTTGCAGCGATGGCATTCAACACCTGTCAAACAATTTCATTTCTTAGCTGAAGTTCAAAAAATTAATCACATTGCAAATATTACCATAGGTCACTACCTCCTGACATTCTTTTAAAAAAATAAGACCGTTTTGTATATATAACTCACAGAATCTTTTGTTGGGTCAACATCATCTGGATCCCCAGGGGATGCCTGGGCTGGACGTGAGCAATGTATATCATAAGCAAAAGCAGCCTCATTATTATCCTCACGAATGTCAACTTTACTTCTCATCTCTGCATGCTTGGATGCAACTCGAGGGACCTGATATTTTCTCTTTGCTTCAAGAGATGCAAAACCTATAATGTTAAGGGAACTATGTAATATGTCAAAATAACACTTCATAGTCTTTAGAAAATCCACTCAAATGCATTCCATAAGCATCATTGTGCCGTAACTTCACAGTTTAAAGAAATACGAAAACCACAGTTGGCAATAAAAGAAGTATAAACCATCAAGACAGTTGCACTAAATATTGAAAACTCATCAAAGATTTAGATCAGGTTCCTACTTGCCAAAATGAAGTAAAAACTCCAATCTTGGTTACTTCTGTTTAAAAAAGGTAGACCAATTGCTAATAACGTACTAGTATATAGTAGCTGACATTGTTAACTCTGTATGACTTGCTTTGAGTTAACTTTGAACTTCCAACAGTTCAAATTCCATTCCAGGTTACAAATCAACCCCATGCCTATGTGAACAAAAAGTAAAACCACTAAAGAGATAAAATGATGGTTTATAATCCCTCTGTTCCAAATAAATATCTCCACGACATTTGGCACATATTTTGAGGTGTGAAAGAGATGCGTATATTCTTACATCAAATAAAAGTTTATATTCTTAATATAATTTAATATAGAGAATATGCGTATATTCTTTTACACCTTGACACAACTGCCAAGAGTCAAAGTGACGCTAATTTAGGAATGAAGGGGGTACTATTTATTATTACCGATTTACCCAAATGCATAAAAAGTCATCAGTACAGAAAACATGCAAAAAAGTAGAAAACTATATAAGTTGGACCAAGTGGATACAAAAGTAATTTGTCAAAAGATTTTTCTTCACGGGCAAATCGATCTTTTTCCTTTCCCCTTCAAGCTTTGTATTTTTAGGTTGACTAGCTCCATCAAGCATTGACACAGTTAAAACACACTTCCCCTGCTTCCATAAAATATAAAATTATCAGTCAAATGAGATAACAACAAAACAAAGCAGATAAAAGATTTTACGAGAATAGCAAGTCTCTCAAGGCCAGAAAACAAGTGATATCCCATCCAAAACACTGACGATATAACTAAACAATACTTTAGCTAAGAATTATACTATCCAGATGATTAATAAATAACAACAAAAGTTTTCATGTCAAAATGATGGTAATAAGTTTCATATAATGTTCGTGATATATAAGGGATAAGTTTTGGAAAATGAATTATATGATAACAGTGATGTCATCCTCATGTAGTGATAACAGTGATGTCATCCTCATGTAGAGAATCGTGACACCTCTCATATAGAGATTCAAAGATCTGAACAATGAAATCACGGAAAAGAATGCAGTGTTTATATAAAAATCAACAAAGCATGAGAAGAGCCAGCCAACATTTACTTATCATATTTTGACACTCATACTTCTATTTCCTTTCAAGCATCTTTTATTTATAAACCAAAAATCAGCATAATTCTTTTAACTACTGTTCCATTGGTATAGCTCTAAATTTAGATAAGAGGTCAAGGGGATGACTGCAGCCTAGAGGAAAAGGTTTTAACCTTTTTGTTAGTCAATTCAAATTCAGAACAATCACAGTCCCTAATCAAGAGCACTATGGACTATGCAGTGATCTGTCGCCTATTCATATAGGCATCTTCTTCAATGTAAAACTCCAATTTTTATGTATATGCGTTGTGTGTGTGGTGTGTTAACATTAAAACAGTGAGCAGATCTTACCTTTGTTTAAATAGATATGGAGAAGCAAAGGTTTTAGGACACAACTTATAAACTTAAATCTAGAGTGATAATGGGGAAGTTGAAGTACCTGAAATGGCAATTTCGTAAAAGGGTCAAGATCACCTGTTGCAATGCCCTTGGCTGTATGCTGGGATATCGATGTGCACAGGGTTGAGGAATAATGCCAAGACTTAAAAAATAATATCATCATAACCCAAAATTATATGTATAATTAGATGGTATATAAATACATTTTTAATTAAAGATTTAGGCTTGTAACATAACATCTTTCAAGGATATGGGCGTAGGAAATCCTTATCATCCCCATCACTGTCAGAAATGTCAGATAAATATACAATATCTTCTTGATTGGGTCATAAAC